>NC_091158.1:17710557-17915557 GCF_040958095.1 Procambarus clarkii
ATAAGTAAATACGGTTTAGCATTTATATATGCTCACTCAGATGATTGTGTTAATGTTTTAATACACGATTTAAGGGGGTCTTTATTTTTGGAGGGGAAGGGAAGAGGTAAGGGGGGGGGGGTGATTGTCGGGTTCGGCTTCCATCGAGCAGATCTAAGCTCTTGGGCAACCAGATGAGAGGGGGAGGTTTCTCAGTTCGTAATGAAATTACAAATATAAGGGCTATTGACTCATTACCTAATGTCGTATTTTTATTTATTTTTTTTGGCAGGCTATAAAATTTACATTTGTTCACATTTTTTTTTTTTACACTCAGTCGCATATGATACTTTTTTGGTCCATATATGACACAAACTGAGAATTTCCTGCAGTTCCAAAATATTTTTATTGAGTTCGTAATATATCCAATTTTTTGTATCATTAGCTAATTTACTTATATTCTTTTTGATTCTAGGTTAATACATTTTAATATATTATGAACAACAGAGACAGGACAATAGGCGCACTGGATCTCCTGTGAGCTTCAAAAATAGGCTCAGGGAACTCGCTCTCACTAGGGACAACTCAGAGACATGGAATATATGGTGTTTTGAACCTCCTGTAAGCCTTGAGCTGTGATAATAGACTCAGGAAACTCGATTCCACTAGAGACAATGCGGTGATCTGGATCGTGAGGTGAACTGGACCTCACGTGAGCTACGATAATAGATAAGAATTAACTAACTAGATGGATATGATAGCGACAGTCAAACTCGTTTTGTGGCTACACTTAGTGAATAAAGAAGACATGTTCGTAATGAGAAACCATGATAAGAGGAGGAACTAATGATTCCAATGAGCCACAAAGATGTCAGGAAGAATTGACTAGAACGGACTCAAGAAAACACAATGATCAAGGACGGACCGAAACGTCGTCGTGTCTCCATTTTCTGATGTGTGGCTTCGGTCATCACAATATATAATTTTGGACAGAAATGAAATGAGTTATTGAAGTAATAAAGCTTAACAATTAATCTTGCAATCCCATGCAAGTAAGGTGCATGGGTTTCCCCTTCTCTGCAAGGGAACACCAGCATCAGTAAACGACACATATATATCTTGTACATTACCTAAATAGTCTTTACGTCGGGTCTTGACGGACCAGACGTCAAGACTTACACGTCCGACTTACAGTGTAAGTAAAGATACACGTCTGTAATGGACTTACACGTCCATTGAAGAGTCAGTCCCATGCAACAATCCAGGTCCGTGCAACCAGTCAGTCAGCCAGGTCCGTGCATCCAGTTAGTCCCGTGCAACAGGCCAGGTCCGTGCAACCAGTCAATCCCGTGCAACAGGCCAAGTCCGTGCAACAAGCCAGGTCGAGGCAGAGGTTCAGGCTCACGCAACATTAAAGCACAAGACTGCCGTATAAATAATCAACTACCCAACTGTGAAATTGCCCGAGGTTATTCATGCTTGTTAACTACCTCTGTTCACCTTCCAAGCAACAGTCGTTGTTATGCAAACTACCTTAGCGAGGAGTTCTTGAATGACCTTAGAACGATAATTATTGCTCGACCACCCGCCATTAAGTGCATCAGTCATGAGAGGTTCAGTTAATAATGGTCTGGGACTTGACTATCGTTCGAGTTGTTAGGAACAAGATGAATGTAAATTAAGGGGTTTCGATTGAGATTCACATTTAATAGAACCATGATAATGTTGCTCTTTGAAGTTATAGAGAGAGAGAGAGAGAGAGAGAGAGAGAGAGAGAGAGAGAGAGAGAGAGAGAGAGAGAGAGAGAGAGAGAGAGAGAGAGAGAGAGACAGAGAGAGAGAGAGACAGACAGACAGACAGAGACAGACAGACAGACAGACAGAGACAGAGCAGACAGAGAGACAGAGAGACAGAGAGACAGAGACAGACAGAGACAGAGACAGAGACAGAGACAGAGACAGAGACAGAGAGACAGAGACAGAGACAGAGACAGAGACAGAGAGAGAGAGAGAGAGAGAGAGAGAGAGAGAGAGAGAGAGAGAGAGAGAGAGAGAGAGAGAGAGAGAGAGAGAGAGAGAGAGAGAGAGAGAGAGAGAGAGAGAGAGAGAGAGAGAGAGAGAGAGAGACCCAAGGTCGTGCCAAACATACAAAGTAGAGGGGTCTGAGAGCCCGGAGCAGCTTCCGGGGGGTAGATTAACCATCCTCTCTCGCCCCTAACTTGATTCCTCGAGGCTGCACAAATACGACGAAGCTGTGTTGAACGTCGGAGGTAAGTGTTGTGTCGTGCGAAGGAGGAGAAATGACAGGGGAAGAAGGAAGAGAAGGAGAAGGAAGAGAAAGGAAAAGGAGTAAAGACAGAGGAAATAGAAGGAAGCAGGGAAGTAGATAGAAAAGGTACGTCACTTGACAGCCCTTATGAATCCTAGTCTTTAAAAAGGAAGAATAATGATAATTATGAGTGAAAGAAAGGGAAATGGAAGGGGGAAAGAAGAGAGAAAGAGAGGGATGAGAGTGAGGAAGAAAAAGGCGAAGATGATGGACGCTGCTCCCCAGAAGGTCTACTAACGCTGGGAGAGGAAATATGTGAAGGAAGACAGATGGAACAGTAGCAATGTGTTGTGGTCGATAGAACACACCTCCGAAGGCAGTAGTAACATGAAACAGTAAGAAGGATGGGAGCCTTGTGAGTGGGAAGGTGTGAGTGGGGTAAGCTCTTAGGGTGAGGGTGGGAGGGGGGGTGGAAGAGGAGGGTTATATGTGGCGGGAAAGGGATGGAAAAGGTAGTAGATCGAAGGGAAGGGAGGAAAAGGCATTATAGAAATGTGGGAGGGGGAAGGCGAAAGGTAAGGTTAGAGAAAGAACGAGAAGGCACGGTAGGTGGTAAGGAAGGGAATGGAGACTAAAATGAGAACGATGGATAGGAAAGGAGAGGCGGATAAGGGGTGAGAGGGAATAGGGATTGGAGGTTAGGAAGGAGAGAGAGCAGGATTGAGTTAGAGGGACGGAGAAGGAACCGTAGAATGATGAGACATATAGCATAAAAAAATAAGGGCGAAGAACAAAGCAAAAAAGAGTACAAAAGGGCTAAAAAGTAACAGGATTGAAGACCAAGAAAAACGCTAAATAATTCAGTGTTATGTTGTTGAACACAATGTTTGGGTTGGGAAGTTGTACAAGAGACGGCCGACAGAGACCGGAGTCCCCGGGATTTACAGAAGGCGGAATAATGCAAGAGGAGCTGAAGGAGGAGGAGGAGGAGGAAGAGGGAACAGAGAAGGAAGAGGAGCAAAAGCATTAAAGTTAAAAGACGAGGAGAATGAGAAGGCATGCTGAACATTTTACTTGTCATTGTGGAAGTCAATAAGAACTTTTGCTAGGTCAAAGAGGGAGAAAATGTGAAGGATTTCCTGGTTGTGCATCAGTGTCTTTCTCTGCCCTTTACGAATGTGAGGTTTCCTCATTCTGTTCTTCTTTTCTTTAAAAAAGTTTATTTTTATAATTATTTATTTGCTTGTCATGTGACCTAGGTGTCAAATGAATGTCTCACACACATTCATTATCTTTTACTGCATTTCCCGAGTCATTTTACAATTACCTGCATTTTTACACATTTTCTGACAATCGACTTGAGAATGGTCCAGGACGGACCGAAACGTCGTCGTCCCTTCACCTTCTAGTGTGTGGTCTGGTCAACATACTTTAGCCACGTTATTGTGACTCATCGCCTGCATTTTCTGAGTCATTTCAGTAGTCGGGTCATATAATATCCCACTAACTAGGTCGATCTCAACCAAAGCAATTACACACGGAAATGCAGAAACCATTAATTGATAATAGTACAAGATCTTTGGGGACTCTTGCCCTTCTTGTCCCCCAGTGAGAGAATTCAGCGGGACACAGGCGACAAAATTATAGATGTTGGCTTAAATTTAAAATGTGACGTCTTGTAAGGCTCTTCACCCACGCTATTGAGCGAGACACACCTTGGCAGGTGCTTTTGGCCTCACAAGGTTTGCTTTTGAAGGGGAAATGTCGAATGACATTATATACGTCATTCCCTACTTATATGTCTGGTCTAAATTAGATGCTTCCATCAGAAGGCCTTGTTTACCTATCATTCCACCTGTTTGTTCAATCTGTTGTATCAATCTTTATGTACACATATACAAATATTAGTATTTTAAGCATTATTATTTTCCCCAGCTTTAATATTTTGCAAGATCTCTTACTAAAAATGCTGGAATAGGTGCCCTATTGAATTATTTATATCGGTAATAGCAAATTTAACGGCCATTAGTGTTTTCAAAGGCATGCAATTTTCGATAATTAATATCGTAATGTTTCTTAATGAGCAGTACGATGAACGAGCATCATGTGATCTAATGAAGACTTTAGAGATAAAACGAGATAAATATATGGGAACACTAAATAAGGACATATGAATAACAATGATAACTAGCATTAAACGAGGAACTTGGATTGGCTACCAACTCGGAGCCTTCAGACTCCACCCGAATTCGGACAGTCCGGATCCGGATATTGCAGTAAATAGTCCCAGGTTATATACCTACGATCTCTAGCATACAGTTGTCCAAAGGTCAAGGGGGCGTCTCGAGTCCATTCCCGTCCTGCTCTAATTAATTTCTTCGATAACTAGTGTTATCAATAATTAACCAAACCCACCCGTATATCGCGACTTGATAAGGCTCCATGATGGACTGGAATGCCCTCACGTAAATTTGTGAAACGTGTGAGTTCTTTCAGCCAAATGTTATTGTGAGGTTCTTTGAACGAGTGTTATGGCTGGTTTACACTCACACAGAGACAGTCAAAGGCGTTGCAGTAAGTAGTTAAGTTGTCTATCTGGTCGAGGTTAAAGGCCAGACGGTGAAGAGAAGAGGAAATAAGAGAGGGGGAAAAGAGGGAGATGGAGAGGGAAGAAGGGGGATATAAGAAGAGGGACGGGGAAAGAAAAGGAGGGAAGAAGGTGATAGAATAAGAGGATGGAAGGGAGAGACAGATTCTTCCGGACGCCGCCGGGTATTCTCTTCAAGTATTATATATACCAACTTCCATATACTGAGATACAATGCAAAGTTCTGACTAAATAATTGGTGAGCATTACAGGAGAGGTGTGAAAATGTTGCTTAACTAAACAGATGTGAGCGTATGCATTACCCTGCACACTGGCTAAGTCATTTCAGTCAACAAGAAGCTGGTTTCCTCAGGTGACAGAGAAAGACTCGCTTGATATCTTTTAACCCTTCAAAGAATGTTGGATGGTATTGGTGTCGGGCCTATAAGGCCTCAGAACTGCTCGAGAGCCTATTAGACCTTATAAAAGACGTCGGATCACTTGATTGTTTTAAGTGTAGGTTAGACATATATGTGAATGAATTTTGGGAGGATGTAAATAGGAGCTGCATTGTATAGGCATTCTGAAATTTCCTTAATTCTTATGTTTTTTTTTTTTTATATTCGTAAAGTCGTGACACTAATTTATTGACCAACCAGCAAGTTAACTTTATCCCCGTACATAATCTATGACTAAAGAAAACTATATATACAGAAACAAGTATATGTATATTAATAATAATGTATATATATAAATAAAATATATATAGGATATTATATATAAATATATATAAATAAAATATATATAGGATATTATATATATATATATATATATATATATATATATATATATATATATATATATATATTATATATATATATATATATATATATGGGAAAAGTATATATATGTAGGAACAAGGGCACCTTGAGGCTCTGTATCATAGAAAAACACATATACGAAGCTTCCAATAAAACCATTCAGCTCTTCAGACAACAAACATTTGAATTCTTGAGTCGATCATGCACCAACATTGCCACAACCAACTACCACTACAACAAACACAAACCTCCAACAGACAACAACAACAACAAGAAACATAGTTACCAAAAAACTATAACCACAGCCTGATCAACCACAACCACAACCGTCACCACGTTAACTACTAAAACGAAACATGCCAACTAGACAACTGGACTCTGATCACTGAGCAACCCGTCCTC
Organism: Procambarus clarkii; assembly: GCF_040958095.1. Classification (NCBI taxonomy): domain Eukaryota; kingdom Metazoa; phylum Arthropoda; class Malacostraca; order Decapoda; family Cambaridae; genus Procambarus; species Procambarus clarkii. The sequence continues at coordinate 17,716,615 of NC_091158.1, forward strand.
GACTCAAGTCCATTACATCCAGCGGTCGACCCCACAGACGGATTCATAAATTTTTAACATGCTGTTCATTCAAAACGGAAATTTTCTCAAATATAAATTAATATTATAATATATTGGCATATTGTGTATATACAGGAGTAGGTTAGGTTAGGTTAGATGTTTAGGTTCTGTTGGCGGTTATTTTGTTTTTGTAGTACGTGGGTGAAGCATTTACAGCGTTGTGGTTCGAACAAAAGTCGTCAGTGAAACACTTATTCCGGATATGTTCGAACGTCAGCAGTTGTGAGTCGTGTGTAAACCGCTTTTCATTCATAAACAAGGGGTTTGGCGGGTGCATGGGATCACTTTTGGATCTTTGTTTGGAGGACGGGCTGTTGTATTTGTAGTACATGGGTGAAGCATTTACAGCGTTGTGGTTCGAACAAAAGTCGTCAGTGAAGTACTTGTTCCGGAAGTATTCGAACGAAATCTGTTGTGAGTCGTGTGTAAACCATTTTTCATTCATAAACAGGGGGTTGGCGGGTGCATGGAATCACTTTTGGGTCTTTGCTTGGAGGACGGACTGTCACTTAGAAAAGTTCGTTGAGTACAAAGCCTCTCGAAACAGACTGTCCAGAGAGTGTATGAACCAACCCTCTCTTACAAAGGTTCATGAACCCTTCCGCTACCCCCAAGGGTTCGTGAACCATCCCGCTAGCATAAACCTTCATGGAACAAGGACGCTCAGATGGTTCATGCAGGTGACAGGTAATAATGGTATCTCCATTTACTTGACGCTGAGAAAAATATCGAGGTATCCCATGCCATTGTTAACGAAACTTGGTCCGCCGTTCCCTGATTACCAACCACACCAGACTCTGAAATTAGCATGAAGCCTATAACACGCGCTCCCAAAAAGACCTAAAAGCCTATCTGCATGCGAACTGAGGAGCAGAGAGAGAGAGAGAGAGAGAGAGAGAGAGAGAGAGAGAGAGAGAGAGAGAAAGAGACAGAGAGAGAGAGAGAGAGAGAGAGAGAGAGAGAGAGAGAGAGAGAGAGAGAGAGAGAGAGAGAGAGAGAGAGAGAGAGAGAGAGAGAGAGAGAGAGAGAGAGAAAGAGAGAGAGAGAGAGAGAGAGAGAGAGAGAGAGAGAGAGAGAGAGAGAGAGAGAGAGAGAGAGAGAGAGAGAGAGAGAGAGAGAGAAAGAGAGTCGAAAGAAACCTTAAAAAAAAATTGATAGACACTGGCCTTGATAAAGGAGTCATATACACTAATAATATGTAATCTATTCATGTAATTTCTCGCTCCCAGGATCCAACGCTTAAACCCATTGTCACACGGATGTATTTCCACGTTTTCCCCCTATTTCGAGGGCTCTTTACCTCCCCTAACGTGAACAACTTCACCTCCAACACCCTATAAAACTTCCCTCCATACAGGAACTTACCGACGTTTTTTTCTCCAAAACTATCATCATTCCCTCTATAATTTGTATTATTATCAATGTCTGAAAATAGTTCAGGGTAAGGAGATCGGTACCATCGTTTGGCGTTCAGTATATGCCCAAAACGCTCTTAGTATTCATGGCTTTAGGGATTGTACTAGTCTTGCATATGAATCCTCCGCTATTCATGTATCTTATGTATGCACGTATGTATCTACGTACTCTTGCTTAAAGAAATTATTATTATTATTATTAATCTCTCGTAGTTGTTCTTTCATTGTGCAATATTATTAATTTTAAATTTCCAAATTTCGTCTCTTGAGTGCTGTCAACATATTGTGATTATATATATATATATATATATATATATATATATATATATATATATATATATATATATATATATATATATATATATATATATATATATATATATATATTATGGGACCAAATGTTACATTTTATTACGCTCGTTCATATCAGACACAAAATCCCCGATGATAGTAACTTTCAATGCATTTTTTATAAAATATATTAAATGACACCTCTTTTTTTTTAGGATCAGCGTTAATCATAGCTAATTAAAATATTAATTACGAATAACTGCACAGTAGGCACGATCATGTTTATTCAGAGCCATCCAGGAGGCCTGATTAAATTCCTCCGCCAGCCAGGATTTTTGCAATAAAATTAAACCACGTAGAGAAGCCCACGGGAATAAGGGGCAACTAGAGAAAACGGACGAGAAGCACCTCCCTAAACCGGATTTGCACAGCATTTGGCGTTAATAAGATTTCTTCGAATCTGTGATAAGGTCGGGTGGTTTTTCGCAGAGGAGGAGAAGCAAGGATGGAACAACAGAGAATGAGAGGTGAGGTAATAACGAAAGACTAGGGGGGGACACTAAGGTGCTGCGACAACTTTGGGAAGTGCGGATGTGGGTGGCGTTGGAGATGTGAGTGTGGCGATGTGTGGTGATGGTGGTGGTGATGGTGGGATTGCATTAGACCACAGAGTGATGCTGGTTGATACCTGGTTGATTGGTTCCACCATGCTGTCCATGCTGTGTTGTTGGTTCAAGGATATGGCAGCCTTTTGCAGGAACTAGTGATCTGATGAAAGGAGCAGCGGCCTGTTGATAGAAGTGATTTGCTGATACAAGTTGTAATAAGTGTCTGTTGAAATACGTGGTGGTCTATTGGGAGAAGAGCTGATGATTCTCTATCGCCATTACAACGGTATATACCATCGGTTAGCAACCGGGACCTCGATTCATCTTAACAGATTTTCTGTCCTCGACAATGGAGAATTATTTCCTCTCCACCTCACACAACCATAACTAACCACGGACCTCACCCTCCTCCACCAAAGACGACCACCTGGCCGGCCCAGCGGTAACCCAAGCACGACAAGCAAGAACCGATATTCCACAGAACAACTCCATATATATTTTTTACCTCTCCCAGAACTCTGTGGAAGCCATAGATCGCCTAAAGGCACCATGCACGGAATCAAGACGCCTTGTGGGAATTGGGTTTTAATGTTGCTCCGACTCCTACGGTCTAGAGCAGGATTTAGGAGTGTTATTGTGGCAATTTACCAGCTAGTTTCTTTTGTTTGATTTTGTGTGTTAACTCACCTGGTTGAAACTCAACTGTTTGAGCTTTGCAGGGTCGAGCATCTGCTCGTAATCCCGCCTTTCAAGCATGATTAGTTCAATGCAGTGAATCTTTTTCACTCGTTTTTCAAGGACTAGTATTTAATACTTCATCACCTGTGACACACAATCATCAATGTGGATGATTGTAAATATTGTTTCATCATAGCTATAACAAAGTGTATTATATAACACCCCGTCCTCCTAAGGTTTCCCAACGTCAAGAAAGTGTCATACAGTGTCGTACAATCCTGTCGAAACACGAGTGTACGTCAATTTAGCGAGCCTCTACCGTTTTCTAATACGACAATTTTTGACCGTAGGTAGAGTATACGTCAAAATGCGACGTTCTAGAAGGAGGACGGATTGTATAGTAAGCGTTCACAAGTTGCTGTGGTCTCCATTAAAGCCCAATCAGTGCTTATCTCACATTGATTTCAAGTATGCCGCCCTTCTAAATTCTATATAATAGCTAGGCAACTAGGCATTGACTCCTGTGAACCATCAATTAAAGTGTTACGTGTAGCGTTAAGTTCTGTCCAATAGATGGTATGTGAGAAATACTGAGAAAAGAATGTTATGTAAGATAACACATAACACGAATGTAATATGAGATTACATGACACGAATGTTATAAATTTCTCACATAACTACGAATGTTATGTGAAAAATGCTATGTTAAGATATGTGATAAACGCGCAAAGAAGTTAGCATGTCTATAGATGATCGAGAATAGACTCGGTAAATGCTCTGGGGGTGCACGAACTCTTAAACATTTCACAGCTACAAGTTGTGGTAAGGAGCTCTCTTAGTTTTCATATACGTAGTAGGAAAAGCTTTTAGCTTTTACAGAATGCAATGCATAGAAAAAGCTCCAAATTTTCACATGCAGCTCTGAAGTAGCGAGATCTCTTAGCTCGAATACTGCATACTAGGAAGGGGGGGAAGGGAAACTGTCAGGATAAAGCCATTACGACTACATAGCTCTTGGAAGGGATCAGGATAGGGATTTGGGATGGGACAGGGGAGGGAAGGAATGGAGCCCAGCCAAGTGGACAGTCAGGGATTGAACGCCGACTTGCTTGTAGTGAGACCGTCACTCTACCGTCTTAATCTAGTAAAGATGAATAAAGATTGGTTCCACCTTTTCAATCCTTCATAGTAAAGTCAAAACAACATGTATGTGTGTGTGTGTGTGTGTGTGTGTGTGTGTGTGTGTGTGTGTGTGTGTGTGTGTGTGTGTGTGTGTGTGTGTGTAGCGAGGGACCATTAGGGTACACAGGGAAGCACATAGAAAAGAGGAGAAAATAATGTATTTCTGTACATAATAATGAATTGGGGGAGCCGGTCGGCCGAGCGGACAGCACACTGGACTTGTGATCCTGTGGTCCTGGGTTCGATCCCAGGCGCCGGCGAGAAACAATAGGCAGAGTTTCTTTCACCCTATGCCCCTGTTACCTAGCAGTAAAATAGGTACCTGGGTGTTAGTCAGCTGTCACGGGCTGCTTCCTGGGGGTGGAGGCCTGGTCGAGGACCGGGCCGCGGGGACACTAAAGCCCCGAAATCATCTCTAGATAACCTCAAGATGTATTAAAACAACTATACTAAACTAATATAGCAAGTAAAATACATACAATTAGTTAATAATTACGACAATAATAATTTGAACAACAAATAAGTAAGGTAATAATATAAATAATATAACGACAGCAAGAAAAAATAGAAATAATAAAGAGCATTATCATAATAAAAATTATTAGTAATAAAATCAGCAAATATTTACATTTATAAGTAAAAATTGTGCTGTTATAACAAATCTTTATTACCTAAATATAACCCTGTCACATAGTTACAAGATTAAATAAAATTCTTGAAATGTCCTATGAATTCATAAACAGCAATTTGCATATTAAATGGAATTTTGGACTTTGGGTAAATTGCAGTATTTTGAGTCAATAACAGAATGGTGATTGTCTTTCCTATGGCAGATGAGGGAGTTTTCACTGTTTATGTTTTGGAAGAATTTGTGACACACACACGCACACACACACACACACACACACACACACACACACACACACACACACACACACACACACACACACACACACGTACAGGTGTAGATATGATAGAACCCAATGGTAGCTCCAGAATCTATACCAGTTGATTGACAGTCGAGAGACGAGATCAAAGAGACAATTAAAGCTCAATTCCCGCAAGCACAATTAAGTGAGTGAAATTAGGTAAGTACACATACACACACCTCTCTCTCTCTCTCTCTCTCTCTCTCTCTCTCTCTCTCTCTCTCTCTCTCTCTCTCTCTCTCTCTCTCTCTCTCTCTCTCTCTCTCTCTCTCTCTCTCTCTCTCTCTCTCTCTCTCTCTCTCTCTCTCTCTCTCTCTCTCTCTCTCTCTCTCTCTCTCTCTCTCTCTCTCTCTCTCTCTCTCTCTCTCTCTCTCTCTCTCTCTCTCTCTCTCTCTCTCTCTCTCTCTCTCTCTCTCTCTCTCTCTCTCTCTCTCTCTCTCTCTCTCTCTCGGTAATAAATAATGCAGCTGATGCCATCTATCCGAAGAAAAATGTACTGTGAACACCTTAGGCTAGCGACAGCCCATAAGATACCTCTGGTGCCATCTATTGGTTGAACATTATACTATCAACAGGCGAACAGCACCCCATAAGGGCTGTGCTGAGGGAAGCATTCCCGAGCTTTCATCTCATTGGTGGAAACTCTTTGTTGACATTCACCACAACAGCCAATCATAAGAAAGATTCAGTTCACTTTCCATTAAATGATGTCTTGAACGTATTCATTATTGACTAGGACCTGCTTTACTCTACCGAGTTCCTCGCCAACCTACTTCAAACAGGAGCTGTCTGAGAGAGAGAGTTCTATTGACTTAGACGTCGATAACACTTCATTTGCACCTGTCAGGAGACTAACGTCTAGCACATAGGTACGTTCCTTTATTAGTTCCCTTATTGTAGACTTTAATGTGAAAGCTGCCATTCCTTTACGTTACTGCTACATCAAGGAAAGGCAGCTTACCTACACTCTCCATATCGTAAAGGAAATTTAGCTAGCATGGGTGCAGTGCCAAATACCTGCAAGAATATGCCATCAACATTCTTACTGTAGAAGTCGGGTTTTTGGTTCGTGCAAACAAGGATTTTCTGTTCGGTCATATTCAGTAACATATGTATATTGGAAGCGGTCTTTATTGTGTTATTCAGTACGATCGAAAAAGTTAGATTAATGATTCTAGCACGAATGGCATATATTCCAGATTTTATTCTTCATTTGGTAAGTTAACAAAAAAATACTCACGACAGTTGAATGTACAATAATTATTTTACCAGAAACGAGTTGCTGAATGACGCGTTTCGTTAAAACTCTCTTCAGTATCCTCGGAGGCACTGACAAAGCTGATACGAAATACCAAAGAACTGCTGGGCCAGCAGGTGGGATGAAGACTGGTGGCTGTGGCTTGGTGCTCAATCTACAAGACCCACAGAGAGAGAGAGAGACAGACAGAGACAGAGAGACAGAGACAGACAGAGACAGAGATAGAGACAGAAAGACAGACAAAAACAGCTAAATGAAACAAAAAAGACCTTCCCTGTCATCATGCCTCTATACATCTTGACCCCCTTGCCTCTCTTCCTGATCCGTCAAGGCTTGGTGGCCCCATCAGACCTATCATTTACGGCTTCCCCTACCCCTTGGGTATTACCCTGCTGTTGCCTTCTTTTTTTTAGGCTTGCTTCCCCTCCCTTATTGCCTTCAGTGACGTCGCCCCGAGCCGGCCTCTGCACTCCTAACAGGCGTCGTTGTTCTCTAATAGACGTCCATTCAACTGCCTTTTAGTGCATAAATGGGTCTTTTATGTTGTTCTAGACTCTCTTTGTTATATTGGTAAAGAGTGGATGGATTGGAGAGTGCTCCACACAATCACTTATACACACATACACACACACACACACACACACACACACACACACACACACACACACACACACACACACACACACACACACACACACACACACACACACACACACACATAAATACTGGTACACACAGAAGCATATACATACAAACGCGAAAAATCGACCAAAAATTATGAATCGGGATGAAAGAAACTTAGTAGAATCCCCACAAGCACACCAAGTTGAATACGGACAAGTCAATTATCACAAATTAGCAAGTACGTCCAGCTCATCATGAGCTGGGCCTCAGGAGCTGTGGCACAACCCTCACGAGCAAATTGTGTTGATAACAGATAAATAATTAACAGGAATATAGCCAGTACTGACACAAGCTCAACCAACATTCAGATCATCAACGAACTACGTTCCTTCCCCCACATTCTCAAGACCAATTAAGAAACTAGTGTTTCTCCTCAGTTCTTATAGCCTCTCCTTTGTATAAGGGGAAGGGAGTAAGCTGTAGATTCCTTGAATACTTTAGCGAAAGCTACCACCTCTTTCCTTCATTTCTCGTTAATAGTTCGTACATAGTGGGCAGATTTGTATTCGCAAGTCTTTGTTGTGTGTGTCTCTCTCTCTCTTTCTCTCTCTCTCTCTCTCTCTCTCTCTCTCTCTCTCTCTCTCTCTCTCTCTCTCTCTCTCTCTCTCTCTCTCTCTCTCTCTCTCTCTCTCTCTCTCTCTTTGACGAGGCTTGGTTTCCCTTCTGCATATGTGAGCACATCTCTTTATCAAGTGAGCACGTCTATTTAATAAATTAGAATATCTATATAATATTTAAGTATATTTTTTGTTTATAAATTTGCATCTTATAAATTTATTGGGTGGATATAAACAGGAGTTGCCTCGTTTGGGCCAATAGACCTCTGCAGTTACCTTCATTCCTAGTGTTCTTATGTTTAATTAACAGGTCCAGATTTATGACACGACAGCAAGAGGGGACACTTGATTGAGATCACAAAATTAATGTATGTATAATAACGGGGGACATTAATAAAGGTCTAGATATATCATCACAATATAGAACACGAAAGCAGTACATACAAATTCGATTCCTGTAAGATTCAGGACTGATAAGGTTTAAGCACTGGCTTGGAAATAGAAGTTATCGATTTATGCATACAGATTATCCTGGTAAAATGACAGAAATGGAGACTGCTTGGATTGTTTCAAGCGTAGGTTGGACACATATATGAGTTTAGAAATGAATGGAAGATGTTGACTTAGCCACACACTAGAAAGTGAAGGGACGACGACGTTTCGGTCCGTCCTGGACCATTCTCAAGACGATTGTGTAGTCTCTTCACTTTCTAGTGTGTGGTTTGGTCAACATATTTCAGCCACGTTATTGTGACTCCTCGTCTGTATAATAGGAGTTGCCTCGAGGAATCTAATAGCCCTTCAGCGATGTCTTCAATTCTTATTCACTTATAAAGTGTTTTTCCTGTTCGCTCGTTGAATTAAGATTTCTCATTCCAAGGCAAGATTTCATTCATTTATTCTCACTTTACGATCTTAATTTCAATTTCCAAATTTTAATTTCTATACCTCGTTCCTACGTTCCGTTCCCAAGCTCCGTTCCTACATTCCGTTCCCAAGCTCCGTTCCTACATTCCGTTCCCACCTTCCGTTCCCACCACTCAGTAAACAATACACGGAAACTTCGTCTCATTTTTCACTCTGGCCTAATTGTATTCTTCAGCTGCCAGGAATAACTTATTTCAGTGCCATCTGCCGCATATATATCTTCGCCAGGCAAGGTAGCTAGAATTTGCATTTAACTTTGTGGAAGTTATAATCAAAAATGCTAGATCGGGAAATGGATGGGTGGGGAATATTCGCGGGTCCCGTGTGAAGAAAAATGACCGTGGAAACTCCCTGACAGGGGAAAAAATAGGGAGGGGTGGGGGAAAAATGGGAGGTGGAGTAAAGAATAAGGTCAATGAATAATGAACTAATGGGCATGAAAAAGAAAAGTAATAGGATAAATTTGGAGAACGTATAGGAATGGAGAGACAATATGAGTGTCTCTATGTACTTACTTTTTAATATATATATATATATATATATATATATATATATATATATATATATATATATATATATATATATATATATATATATATATATATATATATATATATATATATATATATATGCAGAATAACCACATATGAAAAATAGAAACTGCTTAACGCGTTTTCGGCTAATTCGCCTTCATCAGAGCAAAGTAGAATGATTCTACTTTGCTCTGATGAAGGCGAATTAGCCGAAAACGCGTTAAGCAGTTTCTATTTTTCATATGTGGTTATTCTGCATACTTGGATCAGTGTTTTTGTGATCATTGTTGCATATATATATATATATATATATATATATATATATATATATATATATATATATATATATATATATATATATATATATATATATATATATATATATATATATATATATATATATAAGCACACAAACACGTACATAAAATATGCTTGGGAACGCGTGAGGTGGGGAGCTGCCCGCAGCATATACCAACATACCAGGCAACTAACTTCTTCACTATGTTTGTGTCTAGTCAGCATTACCAGACCAAACTTCAATAAACTCGGAATCTGCGAGGGGTAGTGGGTGATAAAAGTCTTTGCATATATATTGGGAGTTTGTAAGGGAATAACGCAAGTGAGGGGAGAGCTATAGTGGGAGCAGTCGATGGGTAGATCTTTGCTCCTCGTAGGGCACGCACGAATGCCCCCGTGCACACACACACACACACACACACACACACACACACACACACACACACACACACACACACACACACACACACACACACACACACACACGCACACACACATAGAGATAGATAGACAGAGATAGAGATAGAGAGACAGCGAGAGAGGGAGAGAGAGAGAGGGAGAGAGAGAGAGAGAGAGAGAGAGAGAGAGAGAGAGAGAGAGAGAGAGAGAGAGAGAGAGAGAGAGAGAGAGAGAGAGATATGACTAGGTGAGTACACTGAGTACACACACACACACACACACACACACACACACACACACACACACACACACACACACACACACGAGGGGGGCCTCGTAGCCTGGTTGGGGGGCCTCGTAGCCTGGTGGATAGCGCGCAGGACTCGTAATTCTGTGGCGCGGGTTCGATTCCCGCACGCGGCAGAAACAAATGGGCAAAGTTTCTTTCACCCTAAGTGCCCCTGTTACCTAGCAGTAAATAGGTACCTGGGAGTTAGTCAGCTGTCACGGGCTGCTTCCTGGGGTGTGTGTGTGTGGTGTGGAAAAAAAAAAAAAAAAAAAAAAAAAAAAAGTAGTTAGTAAACAGTTGATTGACAGTTGAGAGGCGGGCCGAAAGAGCAAAGCTCAACCCCCGCAAAAACACAACTAGTAAACACACACACACACACACACACACACACACACACACACACAATGGTCCTCACGTCAGAGTAGACAGCGTTCGTGATTGGCAGTCCATGGACCCAGGATACGATTCTCGGCCGAGGCAGAAACAAATAGTCAGAGTTTCTTTCATCCTGATACCTCTGTTCACCTTGCAGTAAACAGGTACCTGGGAGTTATAATCAGCTGCTATGGGGCTGCATACTGGGCATGTGTGTGTGTACATGTGCTTACCTAGTTGTGCTTGCGGGGACTAAGCTTTGTTTTTTTGTTGGCATGGTAGAGGGGAAATAGCTGGGAGATCAGCACACAAATAACAAATACAAAAAGAACATACACATTCACTGATGAATGTGAATCATTCGTCAGAATCATGTTATATAAAATGGCTTCGATTATAGCCATTCAGACACCCCAATCTTAGACTCAAACAAACATTTGTATTTATTTATTTGTTATGAATTTATTTTGAGTTGACCAGACCACACACTAGAAGGTGAAGGGACGACGACGTTGAATATATGAATTTATTTTTTTATATACAAGAGTTCTTATATTCTTGTAAATGTAGTTTCACACACACTCACACCACACTCAAACTCCATCCCACCTCGAAAATCCAAAATGATTCCAACTGAATTATACATTGCCAATATATTTTAGAATACTTTTTCATGGCTTCATCCCACCCTTGTCCTACCCCTCACCACTCCCCCACACACAAGAAGTAAAAAAAATATCTCCACTATCGCTCTCACAGGTACTGTATGCACCACCACCACGAAAATCCTCAGTCCCTCAAGACATATGACGGATAGGATTAGAATGACTTTTTCTCCCCCACTCACATACCCCCCATTGCAGATGGTAAGACCCTGTTACCCCCTAATGCTCGTCCGTAGGGAAGTAGCAGACTCCACAAGTTGCTGAATCTAGTCACGTTTCTACTCATAAGAAGAGGCACCAGAGAGCAATTTTTCCCAAGGAAGCCCTTGGAGATTTGGAAATAATCCTCAGATTCAGCCCAGTTTTCCTTCTGGGCTGTTGTCCCTGGCTTTGTTGGGGAGAAAGAGAGAGAGAGACAGACGGAGCTGCAGCGGTAGTACAGACCTTAATCCCGAAGTCTGTTCCCTTGTTCAGGAGGTGTGTTCGAGACCCATGTTAGGGTGTACGTCATCTTCCTTCTGACAGAGATAGTCGGATACGGGTGATTCTTGGGGTTATGGTGAGTGTGTTGGGAGATGAAACCGTGGAATGTGTGTGTGTGTGTGTGTGTGTGTGTGTGTGTGTGTGTGTGTGTGTGTGTGTGTGTGTGTGTGTGTGTGTGTGTGTGTGTGTGTGTGTGTACTTACCTATTTGTGCTTGCGGGGGTTGAGCTTTGGCTCTTTGGTCCCGCCTCTCAACCGTCAATCAACAGGTGTACAGGTTCCTGAAAACTTATCAAATCCATATGTGTTTGTGTGTGTGTGTGTGTGTGTGTGTGTGTGTGTGTGTGTGTGTGTGTGTGTGTGTGTGTGTGTGTGTGTGTGTGTGTGTGTGTTTGTGTGTGTGTGTGTGTGTGTGTGTGTGTGTGTGTGTGTGTGTGTGTGTGTGTGTGTGTGTGTGTGTGTGTGTGTGTGTGTGTGTGTGTGTGTGCACGCTTACCGGCAGGATTGAATACCATTCTCGTAAGGAAATCTGCTGCAACTGTTTGCAGTTTCATGGGATATTATCATATATGTTTTAAAGTTTCTTGTTGCTTCCCCCCCCCCCCTGCATGTGCCTCAAAATACAACACATGAAGCGAAGGACATCAACGTTCACGTCTCAAAGGACTGTGACTAATCCCGGTAGCGGAGTGGGCTTCGCTTCACTTTCATTCCCTCCGTCATCCCACCGCTGCGCTCGCTGTTCTAAATCTATACACTCAATTAGGAAACATCAGAGCCGCCAACAGTTTAATATTAAAATGTTGCGCCTCTGGGATTAAACTTTAGGATGTAATCTTCTGCGTGGGAGAACTGGTAGGATTTCTGGGAAGAAAGATTTCAGCCAGTAAGGTTTTAGTGTGTAAGATGGATTTACATCACCAAATTATTTGACATGGATGGAAAATACCCCCTCCCCCCCCCCAAAAAAAAAAAAATATTCTTTATTTGTTTATTTCTTCATTTATAATTTAGACATTTATTTATTGTCTAAATTATTTATAGTTGCATATGTTTGATAAGTTTTCAGGCCTTTAGTAATTATTCGTTTATTACAAATGTGGTTTTAATTTGAATTATATATATATTTTAAGACTATTACAGGAACATTCTCAAAGGCAGATATGAGATACTTTCTTGAGTAAGTATCTCATATTAGTATCTCAAAATATTACATCTTTTTAATGCTTCACTCAGCGAGAGTAAACTATATTTTAGTGTTTTTTTTGTAAGAGTATATCCTGATTTAGTGCTTGTCTCTGTAGAAGTATACTCTGCTTTAATGCTGCTCTCTGTGTGAGTATATCTTGCTTTAATGCATGTCTCCCTAAGAGTATACCCTGCTTTAGTGTTTGTCTCTGTATGAATTCATCTTGCTTTAGTGCTAATACTCCACTCTACACCGGTATTCTCCACAGGAGTGTACCCTGAATTAATACTCGTACCTACCTAGTAGTATTTACATGATTTGAGCTCCATCTCTTTGGTCCCATCCTCTCCTCCCCCTCTCTCAACATTCTATCGACTGAAGAGCAGTTTTCGGTCCTATTAGAATCTGTAGGGGAAGGAGAAGGAGGGGGGGGGGGTTGTATAGTCGGCTACAATGCAAGCAAGTGCAAAATGCATAGCATTAAGAATGATTATGTTTGCCAATATATAGTCGATGCCACACACTGATAACATATTATAAGAAATAATTGCAATGCTTGTTTACCTGAGTCAAACCTCGTTCGAACGTTGTAGTAGCGTCGTAATTTCGTCGTGTGTTTGGCGGGAGAAGAGTTGTTGTGGTAGTGGTTGTCACTGCATCAGAACCTGCGGAGGGAAGAGAGGGCGAGGAGTGTGCTCTAGCTCCTTAGCCCCCGCCTTCTGCCCACTTATATCTGACGTGCAAATTGCCTCACTCGATATTTACGGTTTTCATCATATTTAAATTTTATAGTCGTGGATGGAATTGGCTTCAACACGTTCTCCCTTCAATACATTCCACTTTTCAACCACTCGTACAGGGAAAGAGGACTTCCTTACATCTCTACGACTCAATTGCAGGTTCCACCGACGTCCCCTTTGTCCTGTCTCTTTGTAATTTAAATTGGCTAACTGGCTTCCTTTACCCACTTTATCTATTCCACTCGAGATCTTGTACGTAGTTATCATATCCTCTCTGAGGCTTCCCTCCTCTAAGGTTGTGAGGATATTCTCTCAACCTGTCCTGGAAGATGATGCCTCATCGATGCTAGTACTAATCTCATCTCAAACCTCTGAACTTTCCCGAGTTTATTTTTTTACGATTCACAAGGTGAGGGGGTACCATGCTGGAGCTGCATACTCAAGAAATGGTCTCACATAGGTAGTGTGTATAGACTTAAGAACCTGCTTGTTTAGATTGTTAAATAACGTAAGAGAAGAGGTTGTGGTGACAGCAGTAAAAATAGTTTGTATTCGTGGATATATATATAAATATATATATATATATATATATATACACACTCAGGGGAAGACAAACATTATACTAATAAATATTATACACAACTAAATTTTAAAATTAGAAAAAAGTGCTTTTTTTGGTATAACGATATTGAATTAAAGTGTTCTCTGTTGGTGAATAACTTCCTCTGATCACTTTAATAATCTCCAGTGTTCTTTGTTATTTAAAGAACGCCTTCGGTCTTTGTTTTAGCGATTTATAATTTTATTTTTTTGTGTGCGAGTCTTGGCCACATCGGGAGATCCGGAAACTTAATTGTGAGGCAGGATTATTACATCAGCAATGCTGACAGTTGTTCTTTCTGTTGCAATAATTTTTCCTCACTGTCTGTCTGTCTTTCTGTCTGTCTGTCTGTCTGTCTGTCTGTCTGTCTGTCTCTCTGTCTCTCTCTCTCTCTCTCTCTCTCTCTCTCTCTCTCTCTCTCTCTCTCTCTCTCTCTCTCTCTCTCTCTCTCTCTCTCTCTCTCTCTCTCAGCTGAAACACACACATCTACTGCAGGGACCATCAGCTCAGATAATCTAAGTATCTGTAATTGACCATTCAGCGTAAGTGCTCTTAGTGTTCCCAGAAATACAACAACGACAATTCCTACTCGTTCTGGTAATCAAAATGGCCATAGTTGGGGCTTTTGAGCTTGACGGCGATGGTAGCCATTGTGCTACACAATAATTACAGTCTTTGCCCTTATTGGCATTATTGAATTATTTAATTATTGGCAATGTTAAAAATACGAATTTTAGAATATAAATTTTAGTTATGATTTTATTTGAATTGCCAAAATTATTCCATAAATTTAATCAATAAATCGTATAAATACTAATATATTAGTAAATTACTAATTATAAAATACATTACAATAAATCCCCGCTGTTTCGTACCAAAATGAATCGCTAACCTGACCTAATCTAACTTAACCGAACTCAAAGTATTTAAAAAAAAAAAAGTTTTAGGAAACAGAAATTGAGCTATGCGAGACGACTTCTATAAGAATACATCAAAGACAAGGACGACACAAGACTGAATAAATTATACCAATACCTTAAACTTTAATAATCTCTGCTTACTGAACAAATCCACAAGGGCCGTGACGAGGATTCGAACCTACGTTCGTAGGCATCCCGTAGGTTCTGCTTACTGAATTTATAATCGTTCTCGTTTTATGACTGGTCTCGGTTCTGTTTCATATTTGACAGCGGATAAGAGGCATGTTTTCGGTCCACCACTATCCGAATACATACTGTACTTACATAAACAAAATTAAACACTTTACCCCTTAAAAACAAGAACAAAAATCTTTAAAAATCACTCTCAATAAATGTCTGATGAATCATACTAAACAACCAACCACTTGGGCTGGACGGTAGAGCGACGGTCTCGCTTCATGCAGGTCACCGTTCAATCCCCGACCGTCCCAAAGTGGTTGGGCACCTATTCCTTTCTCCCCGTCCCATCCCAAATGGAGTGGGACAAGGTCAAATGACCTTGACCCCCCTTCCCAGTGCTATATAGTCGTAATAGCTTGGCGCTTTCCCTCCCTGATAGTTCCCTTCATACTAAACAAATTTTATCCAACAAAATATCCTTGAGAATTAGATCCAACTTATACACCAGCAATATACGGTATTGTTTATATTTACTTCGTTAATAACAACTACAGTAACATTTTAATTTCTCTCACACTGGCACAAGTGGAAGTGCCAGAGCTCACCAGTGAAACTTCTGTGGAAAAGCAGCGCTTTCTTATTAAATCTTGCTCTCTTTTTTATGCAATTCATTAATTTGACACTGAATACAAAGACGGCGTAATACAAAATTTGTATTCCCTTCTCCCCACCCCCCCACGGAGTAATAAAAAAAATTAAAAAAATCATTGTTTAACAATTAATAACCATTCGTCTCCTTTAGCCCAAGATCCAGTTTTTATTTAAGCGTTTTACAAGTGTCTTTCGTTTTTGAGGTTCTATTTAAAGAAATAATATTACATAATATAATATTAACTAGACCTACTTGAGGCGTCCTTCGAGAAATGACTGACGACCCACCGAAATTATCATACAGCTCAAATGAAGAAAAAAACGGATTATTTGTCTAAATTATCAAATTATAAACATTGAGCGGGATTCGAACCGCATTTCCCGAACGCATCGAGGCCACTTAATGAGTTCTATACCTCAGTAAGGAACTCGGAGCGAGAGCCAGAATGTGGGATTCCAAGATTGTATGACAATGTTAATGGGGCCCCTATTAGGCGCGCCTAATGGGTGAACAATAGCCACGTAATGGGTGTGATCAGAGACGGTATACTACCCGCACTCTGGCTCCATTCCCTGGACGTTTACCCCTAGTGAGAGGGGAGTGTTCCATGAACCTCACTCGATCCCCCTTTACCCCCTGATCACAACCCTTTTCCCCCCACAATCCCTAACAACTACCCCTTTGTCATAGTTCCTCAGTACGACCTCACTTCACTCGAAAAAAGTAAGAATATCCACCCCTGACATTCCTAAAGCACAAACAAAAAAGTTCCCTCATGGCAGTAATTTAGTCGAGGCGCCATACGAGTTTCATTGTAAATTTAGCTTCGTTGAAAATTAAAAAAATACAGCGAGACTTCGCATTCCTGTCTCGCATTCCCTAAACCCGCATTCCTGTTTGGTTGACCAGTCCAGCAACCAGGAGGTCTGGTCGACGACCGGGCCGCGGGGACACTAAGTCCCGAAACCACCTCAAGGTAGCCTCCCAATGGGAAACGTCATCCCAATGGGGTTTGGGGGGGGGAGTGTGTAGGATGAAGGAGCATGGGGGTGAGGGGGAAGGTAAGGAGAACTATCAGGGGGGAAAGCGCCAAGCCATTACGACTATATAGAACTGGGAAAGGTTCAGGTTTGGGATGGGACGGGGGGAAAGGAATGGTAGGAACGATGTTTAATCATGGGCTAAATTATAGGGTGTGGAAGGAAAAGTTTAGTTGAATGGGGAAAATGGGTAAATATGGGTAATTTCTGAGCACTGTAATGCTCAGAAACTTTCAAGGAACGTTTTTCATATGTTTTTAGATCACTCGACCCGGAATTTAAACATTTTATATCTAAAACACAAGTTGTTTTCAGAGCAAAATATACTCAGAGGAAGAACTTTTACTCACTGAATAAAAATACTTTGTTTAATAACCACTTACTTAAGTATGCAAATTTTATTTACCCAATTAAAACTTTATAATCTTTTATAAAGCTCCTCGTCTATTACTTCTTCTCACTTAGACGGGCTTCAGGTAATATTAATGTCAATAGGAATCGTCAAAATATTTAGAACTAACAAGTCTCTGTTAGTTCTAACAGTCTAACAAGAACTCTGGTGTCTACCAAAGGCCAGACTATGGAGTCCACAGCCCACGCTATGGACTCCATAGCCCACACGCTAGAGCTCACATCTCACACTATGGAGCTCATAAGCCACTCAGAAAGGACTTAAGATGAGAATGACGGTAACTGCAGAGGGCCTATTGGCCCATACGAGGCAGCTCCTATTTATATCCACCCAATATCATTCAAATATAAGTCTAACCTACGCTTGAAACAATCAATAGATCATACGTCTATTATGTAACAGGGTAATTGGTTCCACCAATCAACAACCCTGTTGCCTAATCAGTATTTACCCAGGTTTTTTCTAACTCTAAACTTATCCAATTTTTACCCACTTCAATAATTAGCTTAACGTCTATTGTGGGAAAGTTGCTTGAATCGATAATTGCAAGTAACATTAGTCTTCATCTTGAAAAACATAGATTAATAAATGATTCACAACATGGTTTTACTAATGGCCGTTTATGTTTAACAAGTTTACTATAATTTTATTCCATCACAGATTGAGGTAGTTGATAGTGGTATGGTTTGTGACCTTGACTTTAGCAAAGTTTTTGATACATGTTGACAAGACCACACACTAGAAGGTGAAGGGACGACGACGTTTCGGTCCGTCCTGGACCATTCTCAAGTCGATTGTGATACAGATACGATTTTTTTGATACAGTATCAGATGAAAGATTCATTAAATATAAATAATGTTTGAATATAATTTCAACAGCAATGAAACATGAAGTGCAGAACTAGGACTCGTAATTTCTTCTCCCATCACCTCCCACCACTCTTCCACCTCCCATGCCGGCTCTCAAATAATATACCGTTGCAGGGGAAACTGAGGTAGAGCTTAAAATGTTTGAAATATGAAACGTGGGTAAATTTAATGCATTACCCGGACTGTTCCTCGCTGCCCTATTCACACTCAGTATGGTGTTTCGCCTCATACGGTAGGGTTAAGGGAACTACGTTGACCAGACCACACACTAGAAGGTAAAGGGACGACGACGTTTCGGTCCGTCCTGGACCATTCTCAAGTTCGATTTGAGAATGGTCCAGGACTGAACCGAAACATCATCGTCCCTTCATTTTCTAGTGTGTGGTCTGGTCAACATAAGTTAGCCACGTTATTGTGACTCATCTGCCTGCTTAACGGACTACCTGTCTAAGGCCACCTTAGAAGGTGTCCATATTACGGGCTCGTTTATGTACGTTTCGTATGTCCAATCATCCAGCAGGGTGGAAAAGTCGATTCATCGTCGACAATCGACTTGAGAATGGTCCAGGACGGACCGAAACGTCGTCGTCCCTTCATTTTCTAGTGTGTGGTCTGGTCAACATACTTCAGCCACGCTTATTGTGACTCATCGCCTGCACGTCGATTCACCGTCTTCGGAAAACATGGCCTTTGACAGCTTGTTGGTTCCTTCAGCGAGTGCTGCGGAGGAGTAAGAACTGGCACTCCCTCTGCTTTAAGTCGGGATGCACGGGTCCTACCAAGCCGGCTTCAGAGCGCCCTGGCTTAGTTGGCCGCCTCTTCCCATCCCACGGGGGGACGCGAAATCAAATTTCACTGAACTGTACGTGTATGTATCCGCGCTCTCTTTATTTCCTCAGTGGCTCCCTTTATTGGCTGTGATGGATACTTGACTCTGACCTCTGGCGTTGCGCGCCGGAGTGTGTATACCCGGATGATGAATGTGTGTTTGTGTCTTGGAGCTATACCCAGGTATATGTTGACCAAATTGCTTATCTAATAGTGTTTACGATCAAGGGGGGGGGAGGCAACATTTGTTGGGCTCTCGTCTTCAAAATTGATTATCTGGTGAGCATTTATACTTGTCAATTCATATGACTTCTGATCAAATTGTTCCTTTGCCTTCAGCACATTTGGTAACTCTGAACGAGCTATGGACATGCGGTTTTATTTCAACTTAGTTCTACATATTGAACAAGAGTCTCTTTTGGGAGATATTTTGTTCAATATGCTCATATTCTTGTTCATATTCAATATAAACAAGATATATAATATGTGTGTGTGTATGTTTCGCTTATAGTTCGTCCCTGTCTGCTGTGTTGCTTACGTAGTCAGATATAATGGCGTCTTCCATTATAATTGGTAAGACACCACACACCAGGTAGTGTGGAATGAACGCCTCTGTGTGATGCAGAGGTTAGTGAGATGAGGAAGTACCGTATCCTCATAGGAGGAGGAGGACTCACACACGAGAGAGAGGAAATACTGGAAAGGTTATATTCATCTACCAACCTTTCCCACCTTTGGTTGTATGATATTAACTGACTTACCTCTGTACAATATAACTGACTTTGTATAGCGCCACTGACTCTCCTTTCCGTATCGTCAGTGACTCGCCTCTATGTATTGGTTATAGTGACTCATCTTTGTGTACTGTCAGTGACTCGCCTCCGTGTTCCGTCTCTAGCTCAGTCTCGTGTACCGTCACAGACTCATCTGTGCAGGGACTGCACTCGTACCGTTTTCCACCTCCTGTGTACCATAATGCATTACGTGACAGCTGGGCAGAAAATTGGTTAAAGTTGATGACACTATCTCCACCGCCATCACCCGTATACTGCCTCTCTCTCTCTCTCTCTCTCTCTCTCTCTCTCTCTCTCTCTCTCTCTCTCTCTCTCTCTCTCTCTCTCTCTCTCTCTCTCTCTCTCTCTCTCTCTCTCTCTCTCTCTCTCTCTCTCTCCATTGATTGCTCCATCTCTTACTTCAGTTGGAGAGGAAGATGGTTAAAATTGAAGGAGGAAATATTGTTGTGATGAAAGATAATTGCAATGAAAGATATATATGGTTTATATATATTGGGCGAAGATGGATTTTATGGAATGGTAGAAGAGAAGTTGGTTACGAAAAAAGGGCGAAAGATATGATATAACTAAAATAATGATAGAGAGAATTAGAAATATGATAGAAAACTTAAAAATAAATGGCTGTGATAGAAAAGGAATTATTGGGATGGTGTGTAAATGATAAAAGAATGATAGTGGAGAGGCAGCAGATTGTCATGAAAGAGCAGGTAGTTAAGCGGGCGAGATAGTCGTCCGGTCGGATAGTCGTTAGTGGGAAGCTTGTCATCAGGCGTTGGTGTTGGAAGAGGTTAAGACGTTCATTACTTTATTGGTAATAACGCCGAGGGCGTCAGATAGTTGTGATGGTATGAAAGGGTCAAAGCTTCGTGATTCAGGTCAGTGTGTGGGGGACGAAGTTGATGTTTGTGATGAGTGAGTGAGTAGTAGATGATGATTAAGGAAGGGGGAGCTGATGAATGCATTGGAGGTCAGATGATGCATGATAGCAGGAGACGGGGGTAGAGGGTCAGATAGATGGGATGGTAATAGATGGTGGGGGATGTATGGGAGAATCCCATTGTGGTGACAGAGGGAGAAATTGGAGATGATGAATAGATAAGATAGATCAGGGCAAAGTAGAGGTAGACGAGGGTAGATGATATGGAAGAATGATATTGAAGTGTAGAAAGACATCATCGATGAAAGGGAACGAAGATGGGGGATGATGTAGAATAAGAAACAGTTATCATAACTTTGAAAAGAAAGAGGAACTTCCCATTTTCGTGCATAATATACATAATTCGTGCCGGCTTAACCCCCATTCTCTTTCACGTTCGTGCATTCGTATCTGTTAGCTTAGCACTGAAGGTGTGATTGGCTGTGCAAGCACAGCCAACCTAATCGTTGCGTCTAAACTCCCTCTAACTCCAATATATTCCCAAGACTTAACTCCAAGTAACACCAACTCTTTCCCAAGACTTAACTCAAAGTATACCCAACAAAACGTGGGACAAACCTACCTCGTTCGGAAGAGAATCTCCAGGTTAACCCAATATGTTCCCTAAATTTCTTGATTAAACACAATACTTAAAGCTCCCATTTCACCTTTTAAACATGAGATTGCCCCATACAAATTTTTCTATGAAATCCTCCGCTGTAAATCAGCCCATACAAATCCCCGTGTAAATATCGTGAGTCTATTCAGTGCCACAATTCTTCTCATTAATCATTATTTCGGGGATTTTTTTTGTTTACAATAGGGGAAACAGAGAACAAAAATTTCATCACATCCCTCTCCCCCCACCTTACCCCCTTCTCCCCCACACACCCTCCTCTCCCCCACACATCCTCCTCTTCGCCTAGTGATTTGAAAAAAAATTATTTTCTCCCTGAGAATCGCATTACAGACGAAATAAAACTGGAAGAGCACGAATAAATCTAATAATCCCAGCCCACGGATGCGTGAGAGCGAGCGAGCGAGCGAGAGAGAGAGAGAGAGAGAGAGAGAGAGAGAGAGAGAGAGAGAGAGAGAGAGAGAGAGAGAGAGAGAGAGAGAGAGAGAGAGAGAGAGAGAGAGAGACAGACAGACAGACAGACAGACAGAGACAGACAGACAGACAGACAGACAGACAGACAGACAGACAGACAGACAGACAGACAGACAGACAGACAGACAGACAGACAGACAGACAGACAGACAGAGACAGACAGAGAGAGACAGACAGACAGAGACAGAGAAAGAGAGACAGAAACAAAGAGACAGAAACAACGAGACAGAAACATATAAACAGACAGACAACCAAACAGACAGAGATAGATTGGAAGGGTTGTTATGGGTGAACCGAGACACGAGTAACTTGAAGCAGCCCGTCCTCGCATGCAAAGATCCAAGCTCGTTAATCCAGCCACCAAACCCCCTGTTTGTGAGTGAAAAACAGTTTACACACGACTTACAACTGATTTCGTCCGAACACTTCCGGAACAAGTGCTTCACTGACGAATTTTGTTCGAACCACAAGGCTGTAAATGCTTCACTACAAATACAAATACACAATTACACAGCATGTTAAAATTGATGAATGCGTCTGGGGAAGACGGCCGCTGCTTTCACCAGCCTAGTGTGAGGACGGGTCGGTTAAGGACGGGTCGTCTAAGGACGGGTCGTCTAAGGACGGGTCGTCTAAGGACGGGTCGTCTAAGGACGGGTTGCCTGAAGACGTGTTCTGTCCCCGACTGTCACATTAATCAATTATTCTATCTAAAGTTTCTCGACGACTGATAGTGACTAACAGGAGGTCCCCCTCGGCCGCCAGAATGGCATCCTTCCCCCCGTTCTTGTACTTAACCAATGTTTATTTTGTTAATGGATGTAAGGTCACTAATGCGATTCACTTTGTGGCTGGAGAGGCGGCCAATATTATTGCTGGTTTAAGGCACTAGTCACCGGGCGTGCTTGGCAATTGCATTCGTTCTTGCAGAACTTATTCTGCAACCGATAAGGGAAGGGAACTATCAGGGGGGAAAGCACCTAGCCATTACGACTATATAGCACTGGGAAGGGATCAGGATAAGGATTTGGGATGGGACAGTGTGAGGAGGAAAGGAATGGTGCCCCAACCACTTGGACGGTCGGGGATTGAACGCCGACGCTTCTAACTGTGTTAGAAGCGCTTGATTATTTTCTATTGCAGTCAAGGGTCAATATTCTGTAAGTATTTTACGCGAACTATTTAGGAAATCT
Source organism: Procambarus clarkii (assembly GCF_040958095.1). Taxonomy (NCBI): domain Eukaryota; kingdom Metazoa; phylum Arthropoda; class Malacostraca; order Decapoda; family Cambaridae; genus Procambarus; species Procambarus clarkii. The sequence goes on from NC_091158.1 coordinate 17,739,690, forward strand.
GTACAACTTTTAAAGAATTATGACGGCTTTGTTTGCGTGTATTAAACAGTTGTTGTTGTTGTAGCTCATGAATCACTACGAGGTTGTTTATGACAATAATAACCTTGGGTGTGTGATCTTTCGAAGCTCGTAAACTGTTAAATAAATGTAAGCGAAGTCGCAGTTATTGAGGAAAGATGTATAGGTTTCGTAAATGTTGCGTATGTGCTTGATGTAACCATCAGTGGCGTGATTTAATTATTGTTTGCTCGCTTTTACAACTGTTCTTTGTTTACACACACAATCGCTACACGGTATCAAGATAGTGTTGGCATTGAGGATCATTTAGTTATCTCTTGAATCTGACGTCAATGCCACTTGCAACTGCTGTATTTTTACGATTTCTTTCAGCTGAATATTTTACAATGTCTTGAATCTGACGTCAATGCGACGCAACTGCTGTATTTTTACGTTGTCGTTGTCTTCAGCTGCATATTTTACACTGTCTTGAATGTAAGATAATTGTTTATTTTCAACAGGTGCCTTCGCTGCCATATATATTCCTTTCCCTTTCCTCTCCGTTTACAATGCAAGTGAACCAGATTCTCTTGTATTACGGTTGAATCATAAAATCATTTTAGATCTGTATTATCAGTTGTTTAAATGGACTTCCTGTCATTACTTCCTCATTCCCAATTCGCACACTCCCCTTCCTTCCTTCCCTCCCCTCTTGCACCCTTCTCTATCACCCCCTTCCACTAAAACCCCCCCCCTTTTACACCTCTCCGCCCTTTCCCATCCTTGTCGTCGTCACACTGCACTCAGAAAGCAATATTAAGCCTCAGGTCGTGTTGCTTACTGTATTAGTAATGGGACTGAGCGTCGTTCCTCTTAATACAGTGATGTCGGATGTATTTACTGTTTGTATCATGCAGAATCGAGCTATTAGCTCTTGGACCCCCAGCCTTTCTAACCAATTTATTTTTCCTCTATTATGTCTACTACATATATTTCTCTTACATACACACACATATACATCCACGAGACAGCAGTCCATAGCAGCTGTCTAACTCCTAGGTACCTATTTACTGCTGGGTAAATAGGGGCATCAGGGTGAAAGAGACTTTGCTCATTTATCTCTGTCTCTGCCGGGGATCGAACACGGGCCCTTAGGACTACTACCCCAGAACGCTGTCCACTCAGCCGCGAGGCCTGTGTGTGTGTGTGTGTGTGTGTGTGTGTGTGTGTGTGTGTGTGTGTGTGTGTGTGTGTGTGTGTGTGTGTGTGTGTGTGTGTGTGTGTGTGTGCGTGCGTGTGTATTTGCTTGATATATTTGCATTTATGAAATATGATTTGGAATTAGCCATTAATTTGGAATTATTAATCAAATCACGTTAAATTGACGCTTGCCCTCCCATCTCTCTCTCTCTCTCTCTCTCTCTCTCTCTCTCTCTCTCTCTCTCTCTCTCTCTCTCTCTCTCTCTCTCTCTCTCTCTCTCTCTCTCTCTCTCTCTCTCTCTCTCGAATAAAAAGATTTAACCACAGGGAAAATGCCATTAACAAACGCTTTATAGACAAAAAATCAAACTTAAATATTTCACAGACTACGAGTGAAACATTTAATAATATATACACAAAATCACAAACACAAACCCATAAATCAAACAGGCACTGAGGTCTAAATCACAATTACGAGCGATTTAATTAAAGCATCAAATTTCTAAAGTCATAAACACAATCATCTAATCACAAGCCAAAACGTCTAATTTGCAATCAAAATCAAAATCCACAAAGATTCAAAGAACACAAACATAAGATCCTTCCATGACCCTCAGAAAGTTTTTTCTTTTCTTTTCTTTTCTCCGATTTGAGCAAAAGCTTTTTAAACCAGATGTTCGTCTTAAAATCTGAAAAGAAGATCGAAATTGTTCGTCTTAAAATATGAAGAAGGAAAAAAAAGGTTCGAAATTGCCTCGTTTCAAAGGAGCCGACAAGTTCTTGATGTGAATTTTTAGCCGTAAACGGGTGCAAGCGGATGGAAAGGTCGTACAATGTCACCTTGACGACGCAGTTCAATTAGTGGATCTTAGACCCGCTCCTTGGAATGGCTGGTGGATACCGAACCATCGGACCTTAACGATATTCCTCGGGGGTCTCCTTCAAAAAGGGGAAACTACAGAGATCAGCTGTGAGTAATTTTGAGTGCGAGAGGCGAGTGAATTATTTTGTGAATTATTTATACAATGGATGAGCTAGCGAATGAGTAACTCGGTGTGTTAGGGAATGATTTATTGAGTGCGTTAGCGAATGACTACGTGAATGCGTTACTGAGTGACATCCCACAACCGCAGCAATAACTACAATCACAATAACAACAAACCCAATCACAGCAAAAAATCAGTCACAACAAGAATCACAATCACATTTTTATCACAACAGCAACAGCAACTGCAACCCCAACCTCAACCAGCAACCACAACCTCAACCAACAACCACAATCTCAACTCACAACCACAACCACCATAACAATGGTCACCAGTTCGAAACCCCACAGCAGCTTATCAAAACTGTAATTAGTCAGGTTCTTATGCAAAATTTAACTATATCTAACGAGTTCTTATTTTTCTCTTTCTGGAGACTAAGTTTCAGAGGAATTATAGGGCAATTTAATGTGACTTTTAAGACGTTATATTTTCAGAAACCAATATGGTCTCATTTCTTATAATTTGACTTGGTAACAGTTTATCTTAAGCTGACATATATAATAGCAATAAACCTTGTACCGCATTGCTTTTATGTTCTAATCTAATTTTGGAGGTAGGCTTTAGTTCTTGGGTCCTGCCTTATAAGTTGTTGGTCCTCAAATGTAATATTTCTCGAGCTGCAAGAATACTGGCATATCTACACCCCCCAAAAAATAATCGATGGATGTGGTTAGTCGCAGTTTCTGTAATTGACCTCGTGCGATTTTTCTCTACTAGTTTTACGCTAAAGAAAAATTTTCTTACACTCCCGAGGTTGATCTCTGTCTCCAGCTGTCGTTCGTTCTGACATTACTCTTGGTGAGATTTTCGTGCGTATCTACTCTTTAATCTGTGGTTTAAACAGTTCCTCAGTGGTCAATGGTCAGCCTGTTCTCCTAGCATGTTCTTCGCCTCCCTGTACTCACCCGAATCAACCTACCCATGGCTTTGCGCCCTGGTGAGGCCACTCCAGACCAGGCCGACATCAGAGCCCAACTCCATAGTCTCCTGAGACTGATGGATGCCTACTACTACTCACCTATTTGTGCTTGCTTACGGGGGTTGAGCTCTGGCTCTTTGGTCCGTGTGAGCGTCTTTCTGGCAGTCTCGGAATTTTGTTTCCTAATCTATTGTTGTTAGTACTGAAGAACTCTTGGTAAGTTTTGGTCACGTTGTTTACCTTTCAAGGTGCTATAGAGGTATTCTCTTCGTTAGCATTTTTACTATTTTATACTAAATGTAAGATATGTATGTATGAAACACTGCTATGTAGTTTAAGGTTTAAGCCTGTCTCCAGGCTTAAACCTGGAGACAGGTTTAAGTAGCTTAAGTTAAAGTTTAAGGCTTTAGTTTATGTAGTTTAAGGCTTTAGTTTATGTAGTTTAAGGCTTTCAACCTGTTCTCAATTCTTCTTTACTCACTACATGTGATATTTTCCAGATTGTATGGCAACTTTTTCCAAGCCTTTGATGCAATGAAAATTGCTACAATAAGAAATTTGCTTTGTTATTAAGTCCACTCAATAGCTCGTTCGATATAGCTTCGGCCTCACACATGTGAGGGAGTGAGTGTAACGTCCTAGTAGCACCTCAAAGTTCCGCACCTGGCCTAACCCCGTGGACTATCAGTATAGTTGCCACCCGTAGCACTAGACTCTCTCTCTCTCACACACACATGTGAGGTCCAAGGTTCGAATCTCCTAGAGCCCCGGTGTATGGATTGCTACAAGTGGCTGACACACCGAGTCTCTACAGCTCCCTCTGGTATACATGGAGAGACTCTGTCGGACTCTATTGCCTTAATGCTTTTGTTGCTTTTTTAGACCTGTACAGAGATCTGCTCTACTGTCTACCTGCCTGATAGACTTAGCTACCACCACTGCCACCAGCAGCAATAAGACCCTAGTACTACCACGATCACTCAGCAATACCACCATACAATCACCGCACCACAACTACCACCACCATCTTCACTGGTACTACCATAACACCACCACCACTACCACCATCTGCGCGTCCCCACCACCACCTGTGGCAAGAGGCTCAGGTTCCCAGAGGTGGCCATCTGTCAGGACCAACAGGTGTTAAACCGTACAACTTGTGTGTGTTGTTTCTCTACAACACACACACACACACACACACACACACACACACACACACACACACAGTTGAGAGGCGGGACCAAAGAGCCAGAGCTCAACCCCCGCAAACACAACTAGGTGAGTACAACTAGGTGAGTACACACACACACACACACACACACACACACACACACACACACACACACACACATACACACATATCTAGAGACCCTAGAGCCGCTAGTTTCCTCTTTCAGCGCCTTAGTGTGGCGATCCAGAGGGGAAATGCTCACTGCATCCATGGTTCCTGCCCGCCTATCTGAGGAGCTGGAGGAACTCTACAACCTGTGACAAGTTGCCTTGTCCCCAATGTTGTAACCCTTTCTGTGTAATGAAATTTAAAAATAAAGTGAGATTTGAGAGAGGGAGAGAGAGAGAGAGAGAGAGAGAGAGAGAGAGAGAGAGAGAGAGAGAGAGAGAGAGAGAGAGAGAGAGAGAGAGAGAGAGAGAGAGAGAGAGAGAGAATGAAGAATATACACTTATCCCTTGTGTCCTGCGTTCTAACGTTAATCTGCACTACATACGATATCTTCCTCTCCCTCTTCCTCTCCCTCTCCCTCTCCCTCTCCCTCTCCCTCTCCCTCACCCTCTCCCTCTCCCTCTCCCTCTCCCTCTCCCTCACCCTCTCCCTCTCCCTCTTCCTCTCTTTTCGCCACAACCTCCAATATATAATGTTGAACTTAGTTTACATAATAAATTCACAATGTGTCGGACACTAGTATTTATTTTCCGAATTATGTCCCGTTGTTCGGAGGACAAATTGTCCGTGTAATGTATCATGGACTTTGTTATTTGAATTTTTTTTTCAGCGTCGGGCTGTGTGGCGTTGGTTTCCAGGCCGACAAATGTTGGACGATTCAAACGGGTTTCGAAAGTGGTGTGGTTGAAAGATTCGTCCTCTGGATATGCTCGTCTAAGTTATACCCGACGCCTAAGCAGCATTTATCAATGTCTTACGTAGAGTTATAAACAATTATATTACTGCATATTATAATTTTGTTTATATTTAAGTCTAAGGTTAGGCTCGGTAAGGTTAGGTTAGGTTAGGTTAGGTTAGGTTAGGTTAGGTTAGGTTAGGTTAGGTTAGAAATTTTGGGTTTATTTGCAATTATTTGTATTTGCAGTGGATGAAACGTTTAAAAATGTGAGCAAAGAACACAAATAAAAAAACTCAATATTGATCAAGAAACGTTAGAACGTCATCAGATATGAGTCACGTGTAATAACCCGGCTTAATCAACACAAGCCAAATGTTCATTTATCCAGCACCCAAACCCCATGTTTATGAATGAAAAAAGTTTGCATACATCCCGTCCTCAGACTAAGTTCATTCCATCCAGCGGCCAACCTCAAAGACACATTCATCAATTTGGTTCATGCTGCTCATTCAAAATAGGTAATTTCTTAAATCTAAATGAATATTATTATATTTTAGCATATTGTGAATATTTAGGACTCTTCTTCCTCTCATGACTTACCCTTTTTAAAGGGTTTCTTGAATCGTAACTCTGTAAATGCTTCACCCACGTACTGCAAATACAAATAATTGCCAACAGAAATTAAACACTTAACCTAACCTAACCTCTTCATAACTATACACGAAATTATAACATAGAACAATGATTTATCTGAAAAATTACAAAATGTGGATACACGATACGATTACATTTATGAATGCGTCTTTGAAGACGGCCTCATCCTGGACTGGATGAGTCCAGGATGAGTAAGACGAGGGTGGAGGATGAGGCTTTTACTGTTTATCTACCTTATTTTGTTCCATATTCATCTTATTTTCTATCTGTAACTTATTTCATCTCGCTCTTTTGTACTAATCTCTCTCTCTCTCTCTCTCTCTCTCTCTCTCTCTCTCTCTCTCTCTCTCTCTCTCTCTCTCTCTCTCTCTCTCTCTCTCTCTCTCTCTCTCTCTCTCTCCTCTCATGAGTTACAGCCACCAACACACACATACTCGAAGTACAACCTATGACAGTGTCGCCAAACATCATGGACGACTCGCTACCGAGCTGCTAGTATCGCATACACATCCTCCACACGTAAAGAAGAATTTCCAACATTATCCGACCATTTGCATTCCGGCGAGCGGTGTGAGGCCCACACAGAAGGCCAGGATGGTGGCCAGGTAGGTTAGGTTGTCTGGCAGGAAGGCTGAGAGGAATGCAAGTACACGAGAAAGCAGGCAGACAGGTAAACATGTAGGCAGAATTACTTTTGACATTTCCTCTACTAAAAATGACACGTTAAATATATTATAAAGGGGAAATTGTCATTCCTTTCGAAAGTAAAATGGTCACAATAAATACTTTACAGTCATTGTTATTTTTTTTTCAAAGTGTCTTGAAAATCTCAACATGTGTAATATTGTGCATGCTGTAATTAATTATGAATTTAAGTTGGGTTACATATGATGAGGTATATGTTGGGTTAGGTAAGATGAGGTACAGGTAAGTATGAGTAAGATGTGGTATGGGTAAGGAATTGGATTACGTAGATGAAGCGAGATTTGATAGAGGGATATAATAGCCAAGAATTAATACAAAAGACTCAGGATGTATGGAAAACTGGAATAATACAATACTCTTATTCTCAAATAATTACACCTCAATACGCAGACTTAATCTCATAATAATTACATCAAATCACTACACATCTGCAACACAACAGGTGACTGGAATATGAATGTAGCTAAGTAAAACAGAAACGTATGTGCTCCCTTAATAAAACCACATATGTTTAGCTCAGTGCTCCTTTGTTTCGTTCAGTACTCATTTGCCTCGTTCCCTGCAGTAACATTGTAATAGAGCCTTTGATGGAGGAGATATTAAGCCCCAATCATACGTGGATCTCAATAATGGTTGCATTTAATACCGGTTTACAAGACATAGAAAGGGGGGATATTATATAACTTTAAACTGTATGATATTCCTATGTTTCAACTACGAGATAAACTGTCCTATTAATTTTGATTTAACTCTACATATAGTCATTACGAAAACTTATGCAATAATTCGATGAATTGTTTAAGAATCAGTCAGAATCATCTGTCAATTATCCATTGAATAATTCTCTCAATTATTTCAGGATTTAATCAATGAACCAATAAATCAACTCGTGTCCATTTTACCAAAAGTCTGAACGCAAGAAAAAAACAGATGTAAATGTCGTTTGCAAGAAAAAAACAGATGTAAATATCGTTTGCAAGAAAAAAACAGATGTAAATGTCGTTTGCAAGAAAAAAACAGATGTAAATGTCGTTTGCAAGGAAAAAACAGATGTAAATGTCGTTTGCAAGAAAAAAAACAGATGTAAATGTCGTTTGCAAGGAAAAAAAACAGATGTAAATGTCGTTTGCAAGGAAAAAACAGATGTAAATGTCGTTTGCAAGATAAAAAACAGATGTAAATGTCGTTTGCAAGAAAAAAACAGATGTAAATGTCGTTTGCAAGAAAAAAAAGATGTAAATGTAATTTGCAAGAGAAAAAAACAGGTGTAAATGTCGTTTCAGCTAATTTTGCAAATGCATGTGTCAATAGGTCGAGAAGTGGCACTTGGCTGATATTAGCATTGGCAAACAGATATCTTCCCCCTTCCTCTTATAAGGAAGAGGGAAGATATTTTCTTATAAGGCATCCAGCGGTTAGATTTCGGAAATTTGAATCACAAGTATTTCTCCAACTCGTTTTCCTCTCCCTCCGTCATATTTCCCTCTCCCTTCCTCGCTCTTCCTACCTCCTTCTCTTTCCTCCTCCACTAAAGAAAGACTTCACGGAAAAAGTTCACAAGCATTGAGCTAAACTACGGGAAATGACGTGAATAAATTAGCCAATGATGTACTGACTGAATGCATGTCTAAACCTAAGACAATGATTATTTCGAGAGTGAGAACGAGGACATCCTAATAGCCTCCTCTGAGACTTTCACTTGGATAATCCAATATAGTTTTGGATAATGTACTATGTAATGAATATGAAGTGTCTTAAGTATATTGCAAAGATGGATAACTAAGGTATGGGGTTTCAATCAGAAAAACTCATTTTTTCCTGTGGGATAGAGAGACCTCAGTATACTCCTCCGGTAGTTCCAGCTAGGAGACCAGACCTCCGTATGTGATAGCCATAACGAGAACCATACTGTACTCTTAATATCGGCTGATAGCAACCTCACTTGTAAACAGAAACATTGCTATAAAGACGACCAGCAAGAAGAGACATGATTGATGTTTACAAAAAAAGATGAAGAGAATTATCAAGAGAATATGGATGAAAGGGTTAATCAAGGGAGTAATATGAATGAAGAGATTTATCATGGAAGATTTAAATATATCTTAAAATATCTAGTCAAATTAAAACTCGAAACAACGGATTGATATTGAGAAACTTTAGATTTAGGAAAAGAAAAATAGATACCCAAACAGATATAGAACTGCTGCTCATTGGAGCAAGTTACCAGAGCAACATTATAGGAACAAATTAAACGGAAAGTTTCATTAGATAAGTGCACGAGTGGAGGAGTTTGTATATAAATTGAAATTGCCTCACATGCCCCAACAAGCCTTCTGCATATATCTTAGGAGTTATATTATAATATCCACGTATATGAAAATGAAAGATTAAATGAAATAATAATAATACACTATATAGATAACAATAATAATGAACGTAGTAATTTAAAATTATAAAAATTATTTCAAACAGTTGGACAAAAAACTTATAAAGCTGGATAAAGTTTAAATACAAAACGAGGTAATCAATTAATTTATTTAAGAGCGGCTAGACTGTTGTGGCCGGCTCTGTGAAATTGTGTCTTATTAAGCCGGGCTACAGTTGCATTAATTACTTTTCCCTGAATAAAGGATCAAGGGCTTAGAAAAAAAAGATAATTACACGATTAGTGTTTATTTAGAGTTGGCAGGACACGAGGTAAAGTGAATGACGCGTGTCATTGTGTGTTTGTGTGTGTGTGTGTGTGTGTGTGTGTGTGTGTGTGTGTGTGTGTGTGTGTGTGTGTGTGTGGGTTTGTGTGTGTGTGTGTGGCAGTGTGTGTGTGTGTGGGTTTGTGTGTGTGTGTGTGGCAGTGTGTGTGTGTGTGGCAGTGTGTGTGTGTGTGTGTGTGTGTGTATGTGTGTGTGTGTGTGTGTGTGTGTGTGTTTGTGTGTGTGTGGCAGTGTGTGTGTGTGGCAGTGTGTGTGTGTGTGTGTGTGTGTGTGGCAGTGTGTGTGTGTGTGTGTGTGTGTGTGTGTGTGTGTGTGTGTGTGTGTGTGTGTGTGTGTGTGTGTGTGTGTGTGTGTGTGTGTGGGTTTGTGTTGAGTGTGTTTGTGTAGAGTGAATGTGAATACGTGTGTGTGTGTGTGTGTGGGATGGGTGTGTTTCTGTGTTGTTGTTGTTGTTGTTGTTGTTTTAGAATCAGCTACTCGGAACAAAAAGATCCAATTATCACGGGCTATGGTGAGCCCGTAGTGGACTGAACTGGCACAGTAGCGGGTCTGTAACTATGTGCTTCTACGTGGAGCCGGTGGCTGAGCGGACAGAACACTGTACGCGTGATCCTGTGGTCCCGGGTTCGATCCCGGGCGCCGGCGAGAAACGATGGGCAGAGTTTCTTTCACCCTGATGCCCCCTGTTACCTAGAAGTAAATAGGTTCCTGGGAGTTAATCAGCTGTCATGGGCTGCTTCCTGCGGGGTAGAGGCCTGGTCGAGGACCGGGCTGCGGGGACACTAAAGCCCCGAAATCATCTCAAGATAACCTCAAGATAACCTTCTGTGTGCTGGGTATGTATTGTGTGGGGTGATATAGGTCAGTGTAGGATTGGTGTAGTCATCTAATTGTGCTTGCGGGGGTTGAGCTCTGGCTCTTTGGTCCCGCCCCTCAACCGTCAATCAACAGGTGTACAGGTTCCTGAGCCTATTGGGCTCTATCATATCTACACTTGAAACTGTGTGATGCGGTGGTTGTATACGTGTGTAGAGAACATAAATAAGCCTTTTAATTTTTATAAGTGCTGCAAATTAGTTTTAACGAAGTCTAGTTACTGAAGCAATCTACATATTTATTTAATAAGAACGGTAAAATAATAAAGAAAGAGTACTTGAGTTACGATCAAAGAATATCGGGGATATTATTGGATATATACAATATCCGGTGGTGTTTGACACGGTCAATAGATGGCGCTATTATGGTGGTATCTGGCATGTCACGATGTGGAGAGCGGCATGTATGTCTTGGCTTCCCCCAACGACCACCCCCCCTCCCGCCCCCCCCCCCCATGTAAAGGGTGGGGGGGCTGGGGGTGGGAGGGGGGGTGGAATACGAAGACAATGAGGTGCCCTACATTCATGTAATGGTCACTCCACTCGCATTGACTGTAGCAGCAGTTCATCCTTCTTATCTTCAAGGTTTGGGTAGTTTTATGAAATATTGGTGTACAAATATTTAATGTCTTATCTCTTTTCAGGTTGTTGTGGTGTTAATGTAAGTTGAGAATTTTATTAAGGTAACATATCTATTTAACACTTTGGTTTTACTCGCCAGATGTCTGGGGTTTGTGCTCTAGTGTGCGGTGTGTTGTCAATACTGGTATTATCAGTGTCCGCTCAACCTGGTTCCGTGAGTATACTGAAATTAATCTTTTTTTTTTTTTTTTAACCTGTATATGCATATATTCCCTTAAGTTTAACCTTGTTAATCTATAGATTTTAAAAACCTAAACTTTGTCAATTAATATTTAACCTGTATTGGTATTAAAGCTTCACATTAATTTCGCAGATTTTAAAAATTAATATCTTTACTTTGTTTACGAATTTAAAATATTAACTTTTAAAAGTACATTCCGCGCGCTTTCAATCGAACTATATAAAACGTAGCGAGGCACCTTCAAAAGTTTCAATGGCGGCTAGTAAAATTACATTTAAACGTTATATTATAGTCTTGCAAAAGTTTAGTAATTACTAAAATTTTAGTAACTAATTTTTTTGTTCACTTTTATAACAAAGAGCTAAAACTTTATTTCGGAATGGCCCTCAATAATTAGTTACTACTACTTTAAAGCCATAAGGTTCTCTAACACTAACGTAGACGGAAGAATTCCGCAAGTTTCAACTAGTTAACTTCTCTCCCTCCAGCCTGGCTCTGGTTATGCTGGCTTGGGAAGTATCTTCAGTGGAAGCCAGGCACGAGGGACGCCAGCAGCAGGAAGTGCTAACCTATTGCACCCTGATCAACAGAGGCCCTCTCAAACTGGCTCCAGCCAGGGTGCTGGAATTAGACGACCCCTTCCAGGACGCCGGTTCTTCTGATGGCTCCAGTCACGCTGGCACTGGAAGCAGCGGTCCAGTGACTGGTTCCAGCCTCGGAGGCGGTGACAGATCTGGTCAGGCTGGCAGCGGACCACGGGTTTCTTCAGCCAGCAGCGGTCCTGTGGTAGGATCTGGTCAGCCCGTTGATACTAATCAGGGATTAGGTGCAGGACCGCGCGTCACTGCGGGCAGCAGTAGCGGTCCGGCATCTTACGCTGGTCAAAGGTATGGCAGCCCTCAGGTCAGCAGGGTGGACGCAGTCTTCCACCCCACTGTCACCCAGCTTAGTCACCGTCGACCGCTTCGTCACCCTGACTGACCAAGCTTTCCAGAGCGTGGCTGTCACCCTAACTTCCCTCACCGTCCAGACTGTCACCACAGGAACGCGTGGAGTAAGTTTAATGAAGTTTACGTGATGTACAAATTACACAAATGCTAAAGACAGAGCTTAAACAATGTCTTACACAGGTGCTGCAGACGCCCGTGGATGACCGCGTCGCCCTCCAGACAACGGTACTCTACAAAACTTCTACACTAACAGTCACGCACGTACAGTCAGACTTTAGGATTGTGACTGAAAGGTCTTTAGACTACGTGACCATCAGCCCACACTTCATACATCATCGTGCAGACTACCTACACCACCACAGCCACCCAGGTGTAAGTAAAGGCACAATACTGTGTTGCAATTGCTAGCCTATTTAATAATTAGGTAATCTAATAAAATTTATCTCTCCAGGCTGTCGTACACCACAACGCTGGTGCGGACCAACATTAAACACGAAGAGCACAGCGTTCACCTGACTACCGCACCATCACCGACTACGGTCCTCGTCCCTGGAGGCTACTATGGTTTCAGACAGTCTTAAGACTTCAAAGAATGCTTCATAAACTGTAATATTAGACCCAATAAAGTGCTTTAAAGAAGTTTCAGTGTATTTACTTTCACGCTTTACATTTGTTACGTATGAATGTTGTGGAACTATCGCCATTGAATTATTGAAATCAACAAGGCTTTGAAGATTACGCCTGGAAAATCTGCAGGAATTGGTTTTAACATGAAATCTATACTACGGTCCCATAGTACTAGGGGGAGGGGGAAATCCTGGATCCAGAATAACTTAGTTAAGCAAGCACTTGCGATTCTTTAAATTTCTCTTTGGCGGCTTTAGTAGACCATTGGTTAATGAGCTCAGAAGTACTGGGAGGATGTTTATATCGGTAACGGTTGCATGGGAAGTTTTCATGCTAGTAAAGACTACTTGTTACAAACGTGCGTCTTTCCCAAATCTTTAAATGTAAGTACTTGTGTAACTCCAGCCCTGGAATTTGATTAGTAAACAAACTAGATTGCTGCCTAGTTAATGCTGTGCGTATTACTGGCTTTGGGCATTTTGTTCTAGTTTTCTAAAATCTAACTCGTCTGGTATGTACTCCCAGATTAACAAGATACGTATTTAATACCTGACGCAAATTAAATGTTAGATTCCTATGTACATAAACTGCATCAAATGGAGTTTATTTTACTTGCACAAGGTTTACCATACTTTAAAGATGACTTGTGGTCTGAGGTGTAAACTAGCTGTTAAAATTAGTCCTGGTATTTGAAACCAATAAAGACTAAGAGGTAATTCTAGTTACTAACTAAACTGTAGTCTGCCATTACTTCAAATACAAAGCTGGGACGACTGTAGCACCTACCCAAGGATTAAATGAGTAAAGGTTCACCTCTTTGATCTAGGACCAAAGCGTTAAATAAATCTTAAGGGGGTAATAATAATGCACTGCCTGAACAGAGGGTGAGTTCGCTATCTATGCCACTCCTCCCCCCCTCCCTCCCCATTCATCGGGTAGTTCGTAAGCAGTGGCAGACGAGACTAAGGGGTTAAAGCCCTAGTTTAAAGGTATTTGATACTCCCAATCTTATGGTGTACCACAGCTTCAACCCAGTATTCCCATAGAGGAATCTGCAGAGGCCGGCCTCTGTACCATTTGGGAAAAGTTTCTGCGGCTAGGTTACAATCTTCCCAGTTTGGTGTCTTTGTGGCTAGGTAATTTAAAGTCTTTCTGCAATAACGTTGGCATAATTTAATGGCAAATCCTTGCATGTAATTCACCAAATTGAATGAGCTACGTGGAACTCTTGCCATTGTCCGGGTATCAGCAGTCCCAGTGGCTAATGACCCCGAACAGTTAAAGCAATTTAAAATTTAAAACCCTAGAGTAGCAATAGTGAATTACTTTCCACCTCGAATATACCGCACTTGGTGCTCCAGACTTGTAGCTTCGTGCCTTTATTGAGGCAACTTATAAATTGGGAAACAAAAACAGCAGCATTCACATGTACAAAGAAACTGAAACTGTAGATCAGGAACAGTTATACAACAGAAAATGAGCATAGCTAACAATGAATAGAAAAAAAACCACTAGAGCATTTTTACCCAAAAATAACTTGGCTGAAAACATAAGGCAACACAAAACTAGAACCACAGTTAATCATCGTATTTATCCGGATAGAAACTATGCGGGTACTACTGCCCGTAGGCAGCCCACAATTCCGCAGACGCATTAACGTGACTACACGAATCCTCACTTAAAATATGTAGTTGTGTAATGTTGTAGGAGCACATGTCTGACAGCGCACCTCGTTATCCTTTAGACAAATGTGTTCCAGGATGCTGGACACTACGGGCGGGGTATTTTCGAAACTTAAAGAGACCAGGTCTATGCTTGCATTGTGTTCAGAGGGAGCTTTAAAATTTAAACATTGCTTTATAAGCCCCATATCAACGTTGAAGATTTCAGGCCAAAGCCGTTTGTTACACATACCGGTGCTTTCCCCTTCAGATACTTAACGATTCTTAGTAAATTTCCCCTATACGAAAACTTATTTTGCCCTGATTATTAAATATTAACTCCAAAATAAGAACTTAAAGAGTCAATGAAGCACTCAAGGGGGGCATATTATGGAAAAATGTGATAAATGAAAAAGGAGTATTTAAAACTTTAGTGGTTGCATATAAAATTTGGTACAACTATCCCAACTCATTGTAGCAAATATAGGGAGGGAAGAAAAAAAAGTCGAAGATTTTCCAAAATGGTTAAAAAGTGTCAAACAAGTCTCAACTGAAGTGTCTGACTAAGCTATCACAATAGTAAAGTATTTTATCCCAAAAGAAATTCAGATGTCTCAAATGCCATTTATCAGCCGATTTGAAAACATTACCTAGAAACACCTTACAGAACGTATGGTCATCTGTAAAGATGCAAGTGAGGAAATTTGAAGTCTACTTCCAACCACAGGTGGCAGTGGGTTTGATTTTTTTTTTATTTCCCCCCCCCAAGTGACAATTTCAATTTTTTTTTCAATTACGTAAAGGATGTAAATTTCGCGTAAGTCGCCGTCTACAATAATCTTAAAACACTTCAAGATCATTTATTGATTTTATAAATCTTTGCAAACATTAAATATTTATATTTGGGGGAAATTTGACTTAGTAAAACATGTTGGATAATCCTTCTAGCCAAATTCTTTATTATATGATGTAATATACGAGTCTCAGAAATGATGTCTTGAAACTTGTGGTTGTAGTCTATTTAAAAAATTGTGAAATTCGTTGGAAGAAATGATGTCTCCTTTCTATATATGGTGCGGTACTGAAACCAAGAACAGTTGCAGCCCTTTATATATTAAGGAGGGGGGGGGGGGGTTGACATTAAACAAAGCTTAATATTCCCTCTTAACGAGGGTACCAATATTTTGTGAAAGTACATGTAATTTGTATTACATGTCTGCCAGCCTAGTTACAGTTAAAGGACAGTAAGTCTCCCAAGCGACACCAGTATTTGCTACCCTAGTTTCGTGCAGTTTAATATTTTGATCTTTGCAATCCTAGGCTTCAAATCAGGCCTTTTTCCAAGGGCTAGTTACCACCCAAGTTGATTACTTCCAAATTCATCTTCCACACATTCAGAGGATGAAAACAGGCAAGAGTTCGAAGAGCGTTTATTGAGGAGTACAAAGCGAGAACAAAGTATTATGCATGGTAGCCTGCGTTGACAAACACCGTATCAGTCACTGTCCTGTAGTTTGTGAAGGTAGTGCTCTGGGTACTGATGTTTGTGCGAACAAGTGTAGCCGTATACGTCAACCTGAAATAAAAGGAATAATTACCAAACTATACAATTTAGCAAGTAATTTTTTTTTTTTTTTTTTTTTTACCTCAAGTTTTCAACTTACACTTGGGTGGCCGTGGTGGTGAAGGTGTACTGGCTGATGACGTAGGACGTGTGGGCGAGGGTCACGTGGGTTAGAGAAGTCTCCGTTACGATCCTGAAGTCAGACTTCACCTCCGTTAATGTTACGGTTCCGGGCCGGACAAACACCGATGTCTGGAGAGCGACGCGATCATCGACGGGCGTCTGCAGCACCTGTGACGAAACATTAGTTAATGCTAGTACTAACGTAGATTAGTTAACAGCATACCATCAGTAGTGTTACAACGTCTACTTACTGCGCGTGTTCCCACGGTGACAGTCTGCACGCTGAAGGAAGTCAGGGTCACGGCCACGCTGTTGAAGGCCTGGTCGGTGACAGTGATGCAGCGGTCGATGGTGATAACTTGGGTGACAGTTGGGGTGAAGAGTGCGTCCACTCTTCTAACTTCAGGGCTGCCAACATTCCTTACAACGTTAACACCCGAGCCACTGGTAGCACGAGGAACATTTATTTGATTTAATGTGCCACTGCCGAATACTGTAGTTCTACTACCAGAGCTTTGACCAAAAATTGCACTAGGTGCCTGCCCCGCAACTACTCCCTGGCCAGATCCTGCACCAGCGAAGAATCCGCTACCAATACCTTGCCCCAATCCAGCATTAGCCGAAGAACCGTGTCCAATGCCCTGTACAAAGCCACTGCCAATAGAAGAATCTCTTCCAATGCCCTGAATAAAGTTGGTACCAATTGAAGAACTGCTTCCAACGCCTTGGCCAAAGCCCGTACTAACAGAAGAACCGCTTCCAACACCCTGGCCAAAGACTGTACCAAGTGAAGAACCGCTTCCAACGTCCTGCCCAAAGCCAGCACTAACCGAAGAACTGCTTCCAACACCCTGGCCAAAGCCGCCAACAAATGCAGAACCGCTACCAACACCTTGACCGATGTACCTGCCGGCATTTATACTACCAACGCCCTGTGAAGGCCCTGTAGTTGATGAATCTATGTCACCACCTTTAATGAAGGCGACGTTAGAGCCACTGGTTGGAACGTTGGAGATCACAGGACGACGAATGCTTAGGAAGTCTTGCAGTGCCCCTGTTGCAGGGCTCAGGGGGAGACCAAGATTCGTAGGTGCATTGCTTGCAGCAGAAGAAGAAATGCCAGAATTTGGCCGGGTGTCTGGGGACTGAAACAGAACATAGGGCGTAATATAAAGTGATGGAAGTTTGAGTAATTGGTCTATTTAACTTCAAATTGTGGAAAAAAAATCCATCTGTGACATCTTAAATCATGTCTTTACCTACCTGTAACTGGATATATTGGCTAGACACACCAATGAGGAGAGTAGTTAGTAGTAAGTTAACGGACCACATCTGGAATTTAAGCACAATATTTTATTTTCCAAGCATTTGAGTAGTAAGCCGTTCTGTTTTACCCAGTGTAATAAGCAAACTATGCACAACTATTTTAAATTTAGTAATTTATACGGGGGGGGGGGGGAAGGGGGAGGTGAAGGGTAATTCCGCATGAAGAGAAATTAGCAATCTTTCGATCTTCGAGACAACGTTGACGCTGTCTTATGTTTTTAGTGTAGAGGGCAAGAATATATTGTTTTTGCTTAGCTGCAATAAATTTTGCCAGAAAAATTTAATTTAAAGAAGGTTTTATAGAGAAGCTATGCTTTATTAGGTAAAGCAAGCAGCATTTAAGAGCTTTGACGAGGTAAGAGGTCAAGGCGTGTTTAAAGAGGTATTAAAAAGTTTGCTTCGTGCAATATTAGACTATATTGCCATTTGTTTATCAAATGGCACCTACAGTAAGTTAAGAATTTCAAAACTTTAGATTTAAAGTGCCATGCCACCAAACTTTGGCGACAGCTGGAAGTTTCCCTTTAAGGTCTCTTAAAGTGTCAAAATACTTTTAAGTATTTTAGCAATTACACTTTAGTAGCAGCAAGGTAACAATTTTTAATTTTCCATCTAGTTTCTTTTGGAAATATATAAAACTCAAAGTTAAAATCCATATAGTATACCAAGTAATACGTACTTAAAAACCCTTTGTGGCGCCGAGGCAAAATAGCGATATATTTTGTTTAGAGTTAAAAATTCTTTAACTAGAGTTAATCAAATATTAATCAGTGTTAATTCTGTAGTACTTAAGTACTCTATTTCTCGATTGACGGGACTGATACAAGCAATTAAGGGCGGGTAACACCACAACGAATTACAAAAAAAATCAAAGCTTATTAGTCTTAATATTTAAGCCCCTTTTCCAGAATCCACTTGTATAAATGAAAAGCATATAGCAGACATAAGACGACCATTAAAAATGTAATATTCTTCAAACCTTGAGATATCTCCCCTTGCCGTTATTACTAGAAAGGTGAGGAGTGCACTGGTCACCTAGTACCCTGCCCGTGCCCGTCAACACCTGCCTCACTCCCTCCCCCCACCCTTCCCCACCCCCCAACCCCCTCACCTGGTCCCTCCCACCTTATCCCTCCCTCCCACCCCCCAGATCCCATCCCCCCCCCCCCCTCCCCCGTGACGCGTTCAGAATAACGCTTTGAGTTCACGTATGTAATTCTCTTTGTTTTGGTTGGATCTTTAAGCTAAAATTTAAGTTTTTTGTCTCTCGCTAAAAACAACCTAATGTCGAATGTAAGCTAAGCAAACTGCCCTTAATGAACGATGCAATTTGGCCATTATGAATAGGGTACAGACATTCGCCCTGCTTGACATGGCAAACATAAGTCATGCGTGGGTCAAACAATTTTACCCATCGAAATGTTTACTAATAAATTTTGTTTTGTCTAACTGCCTCCATTAGGGAAACCCAAGTAAAGAAAAATAGAGTTTTCTCATAGAATCCAAAGTGTACTATCACACATGTGACATAATTGGAAACCCCCCCTCACAGCATATGGGCGTAGCTTGAGGTTTATCATAGTTACTTTCTTTAGAATTAATGTGCAACCAGACTCATTCTTGATTTATGAGTTTTCGAAGCCTGTACACGTGGAAAATGACTTGGGCGAATGATAAAAGTGATTCATTTATCGTATTAGCATCAGTAACTCTTCCCAACAATTGTTTCGACATAAAGAATACACAGCAACTAGTCAAACTGACTGAGTCTTCTTGAGTAATTGTTTTTGATATGTTTAATAATAATAATTCTCGTTGTCGAGGACAGGACGCCTGTGTGTATACATATTTACTTCAGGCTTAAATCAAGGTCGCTCCACAAGGTCGAACAATTGACCTTCCTCAGGATTCAACCCCACAATTGTTGCCCAGCTCCTGGAAACCCATTTATTGCTAGGTGAACTGACACATTAGGTGAAAAGAAACGTCCCCCAGCTATTTCTGTGCCACCCGGGAATCGAACCCGAGTCGAGAATGAAGCCAACGGGAATGAAGTAAGTTCCTGATATTTTTAGGCTACCAAACTTTACATAAAATATCCAAGCTGATTAACACGTTAAGGTCCGAAATATCCTGATTTCATGGGACTTGTTCAGCGATTGAAGTCGAGTGTCCTTCATATTATGTCCGAAGACCAATCAGATTTAAGCGCAACTGTCCATACTTTTGAGATTCGTGCCTTTTGTACCTAGTGAACGCTGATTCATTCTAAGTGGCTCTTGCATTTGTTCCAGTGACCTGTGCTTGGGGACTCCTATTTGGTTCAGATTCCTATTTTACAGAATGGCACTCAAGAGTTGCAGAAGGGACTCTGAAATACTCAAGATTTACCTTTGCATTATACCAAGTGGCACGTTACTAATGTGATGTGACTTTTTTGTACTTGAACAGATTGTACAAGATGATTTGTTATTTTACAAATTGTCTCTCGTGATTAACCCAAAATAACTCGTGGATTATGCTATGTGCTTCAGGGCTTGTGTTTGGGGACTAGTGCAGTACTGTGATTGATAGTTAGTACACAGCTACTCGTGGCTTGTACCAGGTGATTCGAGTCATCAACAAACTGATGAGTTAGGCGACGTAAACTTGTTACATGTACACAGCAACTCGTGGCTCGTACCAGATGGCTCTCGAATTGTACCAGGTTACCAGTGGCTCCTGAATTGAGCCAATTTATATTCTTGGCTTCCAGCATACAAGCTTTTATTATATACCAGGTGACATGTGGCGTTTACCTGGTAATTCGTTACTTGTATCAACTTGTATACTTGTATCAATCGAATAATATACAAATAATCCGATAACTTGTAAAATAACCAGATTTAACACAAAATTTCCGCATTTTACAAAGTCAATAACCATGGCCATTGCGCATGCGTCGTTCAAAAGGAACAACTGCCTGTTATTTTTAATAAACGGGTTGAGACTCATTGTACTAGCACAATAATGTGAAATAATGGCCAATTCGAAACGATATGAAAATAATTTGAACACGTCATGAAAATATTTATAAAACTATTTCAAATATAGTTTTGTATTTTTTTAATATTCAGTACACACATGTTCAGTACATTCGGCTATTAATACTACTAATTGTTTGACTTCTGCTCCTACTTCTTCAGTTATTGTTGTTGGTAATACTTCTGCAACTTCTTAACACTAATCTCAAGGCACATAGAAATGTATCAATGAGAAAATCATATTTTTTCATTGGTACATCATGTGATTTATTTTGTACATGTAAAGAGATGAGTAGAAGATAGAATTCCTAGCCTACAAGGCAGAGTGCATCGGGGTACTGTGTTAAACACTGGTTTAGGTGTTAACTTATGGTGCTTATGCTTAGGTTAACATAAGATTTAGGTTAAGCATAAGCAGGTTAACTATTTATGCTTCATTGTAAGCCTCAGGAACCCTACAAGATTCAGCTGAATCCCAGATTGCATTGTTTTTTGATCATGTGGTGGTGTAGTTGTCTGAGGCGTTTGCTTGCGAGTACCCAGTGCATAGGTTGGAATCCTCCTCATTGCTCCTACTGATTTTTTTCAGTAACCTCAATTTATTTTATATTATAAATGTAAAGTATGATTGCAAAGGAGTATGGCGTCACACACCATACACCATATAAAATGTGGTGTATGGTGTCTAGTAATCCTCAGTATTATAGCAGTGTACTATAATACTTCACTACAGTACTATGCAATAGTACAGCATCTTAGTACTACACCAGAGTACTATACTATAGTAAAATATAGTATAGAACTGTACCACAGAACCGTACGATAGTACAGGACTATAGAATGCGTTTTTGACTAGTCTTCTTTTGTTATCTCATAATAGCATGTTATCTCATAATAGACGGGTGCGACGTTGTATTAAGATATATATTAAGATAATATATATCTATATTAAGACAGAATCTAGGCTCCTGTTCTTCAATAGTTCCTCCAAAGGCTCTTGAATTCAAAATCTATAGAACAGCAGCTCATTGAGTTACCTTTGTTCTTTATACCATTAAACGTAAACTAAATATTGAAATAATGTTTGTTCCTGCGAATATTACATATTTCCTTCCCGAGAGATTGTAGACGAAGAATTTAATATCACATCCACGTCGACAGGAAGGAAAGAGAGATGGAGATATTATACTGTTTCTAAATAATAAAATAAAATACATTGAAAATTTAAACTTTTTCATTTCCCAATTAATCGGTAGATAAAAACTGTACATATTCATTCACTAATGCAAGAGGCATTAAGGCAATTATAACCAAGTTATATGGTCAATATATTTCTTAAGACTTTGAACAAAAGTGGATTTGTCGACTATAGTGACATCACACATGCAGATATTAAGCTGCACAATCGACTTGAGAATGGTCCAGGACGGACCGAAACGTCGTCGTCCCTTCACTTTCTAATGTGTGGTCTGGTCAACAGATACTAATGAATTTAGTAAAAAAAATATGGCAGGTGTGTGGGACCAAACTCAATCATTTATCAACATGTTCAAACACCTAACCACACCCAAGATAGTGGCCCTGCAATGCAAGGACTCCTAAAGCATTTACATGTCAACCTACGAAACCTGTAGATCTTTTCTCAGCTCTGGCAGCTTAGTCTGTACTTATTAAATACTTTATGAACGCAGAGGCTTCACGACGCATGTTTATTATTGTCATTGAAATTCTCGTAGCTCTTTGGAGCACGTAAACCGTTAAATAAAGACAGAGTAAGCCGCCACGACTGTAGAAAGATGTACTGGTTTCGTAAGTAGACACGTAAATGTATGATGAATCCTTGATGAGTCATAAATATAATTTTTTAGGGGTAAATAGTCCTTAGCAAATATAGGATGAGGTTGGGGCAAGGGTCAGCCTTTACTTCACATAGCACTTTATATGTTGTACTTTGGGGGACCATAACATACAAAATAAGACGTATTAGTTGAGAGGACAGGTTGTATATATGACACGTAAATATGAAAGCATGATACAGGTGAGTTGACGTATTATATGTGAAGCCATATATGCATGTACTCACTTCACATATCCCGTCCCTTGTGTTCTCTTTTGGCAAGCCTGTGTAGAAATCGGTCTAGTATTATTCTAGAAAATGTCCCAAAAATTGGAATTACAAAAAAAATTAACGGATTTTTCCCGTCATGAGATATTGCCACCTTTATTTTCCTACAAGCCGAGTTCTCTCAACGGGGGACTTAGCAGAAAAGCGCAATGGTACTAACTATTTCAGACACTTAAGGTAGCTTTAGCAGGTCATGACCTAGGCTTTCAGATATTATATCTCCAATTCTTGGGTCGAGGGACGTGTGTGTGGCTGCGTCAGGCAGCCGAACGTCACTACCTGGTGAATATGGGTCACTTAGCTTTGTTCTCAAGTGCCGTGAATAAATAGTTATCACGTTAAAAATATCTTGTAACTTAGCATTTGTTAACTTAACCCAAATAGCAATTGTATTCTGTGTGTTGTTAACAATAACTGGCTGTGGGGAATCGGCGAGAAAGAAAACGAGAGTTGTTGGTGGTCAGGAGGTGTAGAGGGGGGCAGAGGAGAGGAAGGTAGTCAGTGTGTTCCGCCCCTCAGTACTGCTAGCACCTTCAACACTTCCTTTCCAAGGTTACGTTTGTGGTTGTTTAGTTTATGTTGTCATGTTTGGCCTGTATATTGTAGCAACACATAGTGATAAAGGGAGAGTTTGTACCAAAGAGATATTTATATTTAGTTTTCTAAGAGTTCTTTTGATAGTTACTACTTCATTGGGGGAGAGGTCTTGGCGTCTAGAGTATTTGCTCGACGAATTCGGTTTTACCATAATCTAGTTTTTCTTGCATAGTACTATAAATAGCGTGTTGCCCGATTTAATTTAGAAACCTAGAATTGCCAAATAACCATTTACTACATTGTATACACTTGGGCACTGGTTAAGGGTTTAGGTTCCTGTTGTAGAGTATTTCTAGTACGTGGGGTGAATAATTTGTGGTTCTAAAAACTGGTCAGGGAAGCAGTTTTTCAGGAAGTGTTCAAAACGTACTAATAAGTTTTGAGTACCATGTAACAGCCCGTCCTCGAAGGAAAGACCCAAAAGTTTATGCTGTAAACCAGGCATCCTCTGCTCCCCCCACCCTTGTTCGTATAGTTTCTAGATACATAATCGGGTATGGAGGGTGTAATAATACATAAAGCATATATTTATCAAAAAGTACATGCAGGATATTCTGCTTGTAATTTGCTTCTCGCCCACCTAGATCTTGATACATAACCCCTGTTACCAGACATGACCCCGTGACTTCTAATTATTGGCCTAATGACTAGTCGAGGATACTAGGTTTATCTTTGTTTGAGCACTCTTCTGAAATGTTTGAAAAATCCTTTGTATTAACTAAGCAGCTGTAACCTCGTCTGTAGTAATATGGAACTGACTTTTGACCTATAGTCATGGGTTTGCCAGACTCCTTACTACGTAAAAATAGGATCGCACTGAGCTTCGATATATCTGGTAAACTCAAAATGCTGGCATGTGGGTGAGAACGTTAGTGATTGTAAGGGTCATTCCATGGAGAATGAATGGGTTGAAGGTACTCAGGTTGCCTGGCTGGCTGTTTAGTCGGTTCATACTCGGCATAAACAAATCCAGCCCCTCTTGTACATTTGTGTATGATTAAGTGGTTATAAATGGTGTTCTTTAGTTTAACGTTTGAATGCTTGGAGAAAGTGCAATACAAACTAGTCAAGTCTTGGATATTAAAGTAGGTTAGAAACCGTAAGTGTTAAAAGCCCTGTATCCAACTATTGCTCTAATGGTGATGGTTAATTAGCATGGCTGCGTATGATAGTTAAAATGTACCAACTAGGAATATTAACTTCGCTTTAAGATTTCTCCTTCTGCACGAAACTTCAGAAAGATGTGCTCTTAACTGTTAAGTGTTTATGCAATTGAAACGCTTAGTTATCAAATCTAAAAGTCTTAAATGTTTAAATATTTAAGTGTTAAGCAAAACCTCAATTATATTAAAAATGCTTACTCTAAAATATTGCATTAAATATCCCCCAGATGTATCTACGTGTCACCCTACTTACGTACGTGGCAGTATGTTTGGTGGCAGTTCTGGGACAACCTCGCTCGGTTAGTACCGGAAAAACTTTTAATTGTGCCGCTTCTCTTGCTTACTAACAAAATTGAGACTTGACTAATGTTTACTCTCTTCAGGGCGGCACAACTCCGTATGGCGGTCAAACACTTGGCAGTGCACCTCTTCCTTCTGGTCAGAAAGTCGGAGGCGTTCCATCTGCCTCACCAGATACATCTGCCCAGGGCGTCGGTGGATCTCTTGCTTCCAACCAAATCTTTGACGGGTTTGGACAACTTGGTAGCGGACCGCGCGTCTCTGCGGGCAGCAGCGGTTCAGTTGTAGGAGCTGGTCAGGGACTCGGTAGTGGCCAGCGCGTCGCCGCGGGCAGCAGTAGCGGTCCGGCATCTTACGCTGGTCCAAGGTATGGCAGCCCTCAGGTCAGCAGGGTGGACGCAGTCTTCCACCCCACTGTCACCCAGCTTGTCACCGTCGACCGCTTCGTCACCCTGACTGACCAAGCTTTCCAGAGCGTGGCTGTCACCCTCACTTCCCTCACCGTCCAGACTGTCACCACTGGAACACGCGGGGTAAGGACTTGGTTATATTGGGGTAACCATGAGTGAGGTAAAGACTGATAATCTTAAAGTAACTAAATATAACTTCGCACAGGTGCTGCAGACGCCCGTGGATGACCGTGTCGCCCTCCAGACAACGGTAGTCGTCAAACCTTCAACACTAACAGTCACGCACGTGCAGTCGGACTTCAGGATTGTGACTGAAAGGTCTTTAGACTACGTGACCATCGCCCACACTTCATACATCATCGTGCAGACTACCTACACCACCACAGCCACCCAAGTGTAAGTACATGCTGGTCTCCAGTGCTATATTAAATAGTTAAAATAGAAAATATACTATTTATCTAATGCTTTCTCCCTCCCCCCCCCCCCCCCCACCCAAGGTTGTCGTACACCACAACGCTGGTGCGGACCAACATCAACACGAAGAGCACAGCGTTCACCGACTACCGCACCATCACCGACACGGTCCTCGTCCCTGGAGGCTACTATGGCAACCGCCAGTTTTAGCCTCGACTTGTTGTTATTCTTTGAAATATGTACATTATTATTGACCCGGAAGACTGCTTCAAATGCAGTCCATGCAATATAAACTGACTTAATAAAATTAAACATGCGTAACTTCCGTATCATTTGTCCTCTTAATGTGTGTTGTTGCCGAAGAGCGCTTGCTAGTCCCATCAGACGGGCTCTAAAATACATTAGTCTAGTGCATACAGATGCACCGTTGGTCAGTGACCTTGGGACTACTGATGGACAGTAAGCATGGAAAACATTAGTTTCAGGTATACTTGTACATTAGAAGCCATGCAATCTATACTCTAAGTGTACGTCTTTTTCCCCCCCCCCTCCTAAGTTTTTCCTTCCTACTTCTAGAATCGCCAAAAGCGAATACTCTTTAGGTCGGTTATGGGTTTTCCCCGCACCCAAAAAAATGTAAATGCAACTAGCACCTAATTGCAGATGAAAGCGTTAGGGAAACTTCTCATTCCACTAAACGAATGAAGATCCTCCTAGGGTAAGAAGTAAATAATTATCATTAAAAACACTACAGCAGTGACGATTTTCTTTCGATATTTTCCCTTCAACGTAAACGTCTTCCATCTGGAGGACTAAGAAACAAATGATCGCTTAGGCCCATTTTTTATTGTTCGACGTGACTACATATTAGTCTTCACGTAAACCGTTACACTAACATGGCTATCCTAATCAGAGTAGCTGACAAACCTTATGGTTCAAAGTAGCATGGGGTATGGTGAGCCTGTAGTGGACGTGCCTGAATGATGGTTTAAGAGATTGTTGGTCGTAACAATGTCCATGTAGCATTACATGGACATTTCATGTAGTTTTATACATTTGTAAGTGTGGGTATACCTCGTGAAGATTCGCCTTATCATTAATGCTAGGGATCGGTGACTTGCCTGCTCTCTGCCAGGTTCCATCACTCGGAGGACCATCGAACAGTTATGCTCGAAGTCTAATTCATATGTTTATTACTAGTTGGCTGCCGAATGAATACTGCCTCCTACGATCGTCTGTGCGTGATTACTGTTGTATCTTTCACAGTCTTGTATTAATGTTGCTTAATAACAGTCTCCCTTTTGATATCGTTCGCCTTATGCGTTTTTGTTCTCGTATTGGCATCCTTGGTGATATTTAGCGCCCTCTGATTATTTTGCGTATTTGATGGTGCTACATAGCCTTCCCGGTTTGGTGCCTTCTTTTGATAATTACTTACTTACTTAATAACAGTCTTGCAAACGACAAGTCTTTATTCGTGATCCGTCCAATGTAGCACACATCGGGGGTCTCCAGAGATGTTTTAACTACATTAGTGCACCTCGGTTTGTCAGAGGCAGCAGCTATGCTATTTCTCATAAGTGAAGATGAGAGGTTATAAATGACAGGACGAATCTGCGTTTTCACTGAAAGGTTTGCAAATCCATTCTCACCTTATCCTCCTTGTATGCCTGAGTGAATTATAAAAATGTATACTGCAGTGTCTTCTTGGGGGGGGGGGGGGAAGGAGGCTGATTGTCACTTGCTGGACTAAAAATTTAATTCTGTAATCGTTGCTCAATTCGGCGGATTCATGGTGCAAACTGCAGAAAACGCATTGGACGACGTGTAAAAGCGTCATCCGTGCATTCACTCTTATCGTTAATACAATTTCCTGCAGTTGGTTAACATTACATCCGATAAATATCAATTACAGTCAACGAGAACACTTGTGGAAAGTCAATTTTAACAGCTTGCCACGAAGACTCCAATGTCTGACGTACCTGTAGTCGATACTAACCCTTCCCTCGTCCATGGCGACAATTGGAACCCCAACCTGCAAGGAGAGGTTACCCTCTGGGAACAAAAGGAGGTGGTGCAGGCTTCCAGTTTATTCATTAAGATTGCCCGAGGTACCTTGAGGGAGGCAATTTACATTTGACCTTTTAGGCTAACCAGTAAGGTCTACTCTATGCAAGGAAGCATAGGTGGTTGGGTCAAAAACTTTATGAAAATGCTTAGATGGTTCACTAGAAATACTATCAGAAGCTGCCCCTTCAACATCAATCATGTACAAGTTATTACTTCACTAAGATAGAGTACCGCACTAATAATTTGAGCAGCACTGGAAACCTAGAATGCTGGTTCGATACCGACACCAACTTTCATGGAAAAAATTTGCTACAACAGCAAAAAGTCATACATGTAGGCGAACTCTGCTCCTGGAAGGCAATTCTTTGATACCTTTGAAAATGCAGGCCTAGTCAGATCCGCCACCAAGCTCAGTTTACTTGTAATCACATTATTGCACTGGTAGAACCGTGAGACTTTCCCCATACCGTGAAGCACTACAGGCAACTCCAACGAGCGTAGAATACAGTGACACGTACCACCGATCCAGTTGAAATGCAAAGCATGGCCACAGTAGGAATAATTACTTTCTGAACCGGGCGACATCAACAAAAATAGTCGGGCAAGTATCGCCGACATACATTCATTGAAGTAGAGTTTGATGCAGTGGGAGGAAGCCTTTACTTTCTTCGTGTCAATTGCACTCAATATTTTCTCTGCTATCTTGGGTTACACATTTTTCAGCCTGGCTGCAATCCTGCCAACTGTATAGGACAACTCACTACGCTAAATTTAGTTGCCACTACTTCAGACTCCAAATCTGTGCCTGTACTAAAGTAGAAGCTCGAATACTTTCGCATAATGTGCAACAAAGCAGCTTTCGAGGAATAGTAATTTTTACAGAGGGACCGGTGTGGCAACGGGTAGGTTAAAATTGAGCATCTAAAGATCACGCCATTTTATCTATAAAATTTGAAAGGAAAAGTATAAAAAGGAAACCCTTTAAGACTAGTGATCTGGATGCCGAGGATTCCTAGGGCTTCCTGCTTTTAATTGATAGGAGCATCTCCGGATTAAACCTCGTGGTCTAATTTTAGTACCACTATTATCTTCAGACCTGAAGATAATGTGCATAGTATACTGAAGGTTGGGTAGTGAATATGCTGTTATAGCGTCTAGGGAATGAAGCAAGTACTAGCGTAATTGTTCGAGAAACTGGCGTAGGAGGGTGAAGCGTTAGTTAGTTTTGATTTTTATTGAAACCGGATTTTTATGATTAAGCGTGGCAATAAATTATGTTTGAGACATGCGAGTGCCTACATATGCATTAAGTTTGTTAGAGAAACTTTTCACATGCAACGAATGTTTAGAATTTCACAATTTAGTCAAGAACGATGAGGTATAGCAAGAAAAGAGTCTCACTAATTTTGCAGCTTTATACGAAAGGTATCAAAATGCCGTTCAATAATTTACTACTGCACGGAATGGTCAATATACTAAGAAGTATTCTAGTTAAGGTAGCTGCCGTACAAATTAGTGGTAAAAGTTAAGGTACGTAGTAATGTATCCAATAGAATATATTTTTATTGAAAGTTACCCATAGAAATTTAGTTACGAAGTGCTAGTGAACAGTAACATTTAAGTAATGTTCACCAACACATTAAACCTAGTCATGACGAAAAAGTATGCCAAAAAAATTAAAACTGGCGGTTGCCATAATAGCCTCCGGGGACGAGGACCGTGTCGGTGATGGTGCGGTAGTCGGTGAACGCTGTGCTCTTCGTGTTAATGTTGGTCCGCACCAGCGTTGTGGTGTACGACAACCTAGGGGAAGACCAAGTATTAGGTAGGCAGGACATAACATGTTTAGTACTGCACATAAAGTATATCTTTAACTTACACTTGGGTGGCTGTGGTGGTGTAGGTAGTCTGCACGATGATGTATGAAGTGTGGGTGATGGTCACGTAGTCTAAAGACCTTTCCGTCACTATCCTGAAGTCTGACTGTACGTGCGTGACTGTTAGTGTAGAAGGTCTATAGAGTACCGTTGTCTGGAGGGCGACACGGTCATCCACGGGCGTCTGCAGCACCTGTGTAAGCCATTGTTTAAGCTCTGTCTTTTTAGCATTTGTGTAATTTGTACATCACTTAACTTCATTAAACTTACTCCACGCGTTCCTGTGGTGACAGTCTGGACGGTGAGGGAAGTTAGGGTGACAGCCACGCTCTGGAAAGCTTGGTCAGTCAGGGTGACGAAGCGGTCGACGGTGATAAGCTGGGTGACAGTGGGGTGGAAGACTGCGTCCACCCTGCTGACCTGAGGGCTGCCATACCTTGGACCAGCGTAAGATGCCGGACCGCTACTGCTGCCCGCGGTAACGCGCGGTCCGCTGCTACCCTGGCCAAGTCTGTCACTGCTGCCTACGCCTTGCCCGGCTCCCACAACTGGACCGCTGCTGCCTGCGCTAAGGTGCGGTCCACTACCAAACCTGTCACCAAAGACAGAACTTGAACCCGAAGAACCACCAGGAGCAGAACCAACAGTTTGAGCACTGCCAATTCCCTGGCTCGATGCAGACTGCGATCCGCTGCCGGCTCCCTGGCTAGAACCGGTAGCTGGTCCACCGCTCTGGCTGGCATACGGAGCTGTGCCGGACTGAAATTATTTTAGAAGATATTAAAACCGTCTCATTTATAATGAATATTATATCATTATAACTTAATTATACGAAGCATAAACCACTTGTTACTAACCGAACGAGGTTGTCCAAGGACTAACAGTGTCAGGGATAATGTTAGCGTTCCGTACACAAACAGCATGTTGATGCGGGTAGAGCTCTGAAAACTTTACTGATTAGACAAACTAGCATTTCAGAGTAATTAAAATTAAGTCTTAGGCCTACTTTTCCTATATTCACTAGTTTAGTGAAGACAGTAAGTCTATTCATCCGTGTAAATATATAGAAGTGGAAAACTAGGAAGAGTAAAGTTTAACTTTAAACTTTAAAGCTGAAGCCATTTAAAGTTGGTAAGCTTTATGCAAATCAAATCCTTTGCGTCCTTATTTATAAAGGTTCAAGTTACTCGTAAATGCCTTTACGATAGGCCATGTCATGCTTTGAAGTTAGTAAAGCAAACAAATTTAGCCTTGTTAAACAGCTGAACTCATTGTAAAGGCGGTAGGGTCAAGATAGACGCGCGTAGGGGTGAATGTGTATTTAGCTGGACACAGACGGGGTGATAGATAATACGTACCATATTGTATATATCTTTCACCATGCTGGGTGGCCGAGATTGACAGCCCAGCAAAATGAGGTACCGAGCAATTTCTCCAATTTAAACTGATCCAAAGTAATCTGGTACCATTTGTTTCAGTAACGGGACAAGAGCCATTTTATATTTTGGATTTACTTAATGTCTTACCATAGACGGCAATGTCAAGTGAAAAACATCTTATAAAATTTAATTACCAGATTAAAAAAATGCAGGGGGATGGCTTTGAGTAAAATTGGTACTCATGTTAAAAGTATTTATCCACTCAAGACCTAGCTATTTAAGGATTACATTAGAACCTATTTTAGAAAAAAAAAAAAAAAAACTTTTCAGTGAAAGCAAATTACTGCACGACAAGAGTTGCGCCGTTATTTTAGGGAGTATTTAATGTAACAGATTAAGTGTAGTTTAAGGCGTCCTTTGGGAAAACCTAAAGTACTACCCAAATTCTTTTAACCATTTCCCCCTATAACTGATATCCCGATGAGTAAATATCTCTAAATGTTAAAGAAAAAAAAAAATCACCGAATGCTTAAAAAAATACATTCCCTCACCTACAATCTAAAACCAAAGTAACCAACACTTGCAAATAACACACAAACTAACCACTGGACTCGAGTCAGAGGAAGTTCCGGTGGGAAGGTTGAGTGTGAACTGAGGGCTGTCTACCAGGCGCCCTCCCTTAATGCCTCGGCCCCCCAGAGAGAGTAAATTCCCCCTCATTTCTCATAATGACTACCCATTCACACCCCCCCCCCCCCACCCACCTTTGCCAATATTTTCAAACTATATCATACAGGTATTTTATATTTAGAACAGTTTAAAGTTTCCTTCTATCACTTCACTTAGTGTCTTCCACTTGTTCACTAACCTGACATTGAAACAATTATTTGTAAGGTCTGTATGTTATATTTAGATTCTCAGCTTCCACCTGTGTCTCCTTCTTCACGATGTTGTTGTTGTTGTTGTTGTTGTTATAGATTTAGCTACTTGGAACTAAAATATCTATGTAGTACGAGCTATTGTGAGCCCGTAGTGGATTTTCCTGGCAGAGGAGCGGGGCTGTAACTACCTTGTTCACGGACTGCACATGTTAAATAGTCTGTCCTCGTCTGCTCTATTCCCTGAGTATTTTGCATATGGTGATCAGGGGTACCCTGTTCCTTCTCACTTCGTAGGACGTTAGATTTACCTCCTTTAGTCTTTCTTCGTAACTCATACCTCTAAGCTCTGTGACTAATTTGGTGGAATATCCCTAAACTTTCACCAGCTTCGTTTTGCTTTTAACAAGAAAAAGGATTCCATGCGAGCTATGCATATTTAAGAACTGATCTGACATAAATTGTATACAAGATCCATAACGATTCTTTGCTTCTCGTTCCTTAAGGCAATTTTGATATTTGTCAACTTTCCGCATGTAGCCGATGACATTGATTGATGTGGCCTTGTGGTAACAGGTTCGGAGGCTCTGTCACCCCCCTTCTCCCTTCCTCCCTTCCATCCCTGCATCCCTTCATCAAACCGTTTCCTTCTGTTTGATTCGATGAGTGGCTTCCTCTCCATTGTAGTACCTACAATCTGACCATTTCCCAGCTTCATTGCTTTGCACTTCGTAGAATCAAACTCAAACAGGCACTCATTAGCCATTTTAGGTGTTTTATCATTGTCTCTCAGGCAGCTGAACAATTAAATTAAAAAAATGTGAGACAGAAACCGATATTAAGTATTCACATTGCTGGGAGAGGTTGTGAGGTTGACACCAAAAGTGAGGTGGACAGACACTGCGTTTGCAAATAATGAAAGTAATTTCCTTAGTATTTATAACAAGAACAGTTGAAAAGAAATAGGTAAAGTTAAGAGAAATTATGAAGTGTAGGAATTTTTGTAGATAAATTTAGAAAGAAAGTTTTTGCCTGTACATTAGTACAGACAAAAGGAAATCCTAAAAATGAATTCTTCAGACATCAAGCAAGATTAGGGTGAAGACTGAACCACCTTCCGGGAGAGGGAGCCTGTCGGCCGAGCGGACAGCACACTGGACTTGTGATCCTGTGGTCCTGGGTTCGATTCCCAGGCTCCGGCGAGAAACAATGGGCAGTTTCTTTCACCCTATGCCCCTGTTACCTAGCAGTAAAAATAGGTACCTGGGTGTTAGTCAGCTGTCACAGGCTGCTTCTTGGGGGTGGAGGCCTGGTCGAGGACCGGGCCGCGGGGACGCTAAAGCCCCGAAATCATCTCAAGATACCCTCAAGAAGATAACCACCTGTGCATTTCGGCAGCTTTGGTAACTGATAATGATAAATAAATGTATTATACTCTAAATAATTATTAAGTATTTATAGAGAAGAACTTGGTACTTTATTTCAGCTGAAGAAAGCGAGATTTTTTAAGCATGTTCTATTTATTTTGTTTAATAGTTGAATAGGAAAAATCTCTAAATCAATAAAAAGACGCATTTTAAGGTAAAAATATATTTATTTTAAAAGTAGATTCGACAAAGAAATAACAAAGCAAACTTTTTAATTGAGAGACAATCAATAAAGAGAGAGCTATAATACTAGTAATTAAACATACATCATAGGGAAATCGAATGAAGCAATGTGATTTCACAAAACCCAAATGTATAAATCAACTCAATGTGGCATATAGAGATTAAATAAAATGTTTTGCTTCAAATTTAGATATCCTGTTAAAGTGTTAAACTCTCGTATATTGAGTTTTTGAAGCAATATTGTCGGTCCAGTCCGTCCTCATCACAATGGACTACATTACACACAGAGATCCCACTAACGTGATGCATTAGATGAAGTGTATGAAATGCATCAATTGTAATGATGTAAGGGCGAAGAGGGAGAACGGCCTATTGACATAGCTCGGGATGCAGGGGGGGGGGGGTTGTGTAAAATCCTGGTTTGTGCCTCGGAGATGCTACAGGATCCAGTAAGTTCAGTAGAACTTCGGTTTCAACCCTTTTACCCTGTCGTAGCTCAGTCGATTAAGGCAGTGTCTGGGATGCTCCCGGACGCAGGTTCGAATCCTCGTCACGGCCCTTGTGGATTTGTCCAATGGACTACATAGTCTTCTCGGCATGATATCTCCTTTTGATAATTACTTACTTATAAACAATGACCTCGTTAATCAAGCCTTTAAACCACCTTGTTTACGAATGAAAACGCTGTTCTGTATACACAAGACTCCAATCCGTCCTCAGGCCAGGCTCGTTATAAATGGGATCTACCCCCGTCACATTTATTCATCAATTACGACGAATTGTTTATCAAAAATAGGTTTGTTCTCATTTATTTAAAATAATTAGTATTCTATATTATAACTCTAGATTCAGTTAGTCGTAGGTTAGGTGTTTAAGGTCTATTTGTGATTATTGAATTTAAAGTAAGTGGGGAGGGAACTATCAGGGAAAAGCACCAAGTCATTAGAACTCTATTTGCACTTGCAAGGGATCAGAATTGGGATTGGGACGGGAAGGAATGATGCCTAACCAAATGGACGGTCGGGGATTGAACGCCGATCTGCATGAAGCAAGACCGTCGCTCTACCGTCCAGCCCAAGTAGTTAGATAAGTGGAATGAAGCATTTACAGCGTTGTGATCCGAACAGGTGGGACGCCAGCGAAGCATTACTCGCGAAATGTTCGAATGTTATCAATTGTGAGTCGTGTGTATATCGTTTTTCATTCATAAGCCGGGAGTTTGGCAGGTGGATTAAATAGCTATTGTTGATAAGAATGGGCTGACTGGTAACAACTGAAACTTTCCTGAACGGTGCATCGTTAACGTCTTCTGTTCGAAGCGCAACTGTAAATGCCTCACCCACATCCTTCAAATACAACTAACTGTCAAGCGAAACTAAACACGTAACCTAATATACGGCTGACTATACATGAAACGCTAATACATAATAATATTACCTTATTCACGAGAAAAACAAATTTTCATTATACATTGTTAAAATGGCTGAACATGTCTTTCTGGTCGGTCACAGAACTGACGAGCAAAGCCTTGTGACGGGTAGTTGGGTGGGAGAGGCAACGAGGGGGAGTGCTTACAGGGAACCCACATTCCACGCTGGACACTTGACTGTGTTGTATTGTCTGAACTTACTCTAGACGGTTTTATTGCACCCTGTCATGGTTTGTAGTTCGTTTTATTTCTCGTTGTGTATTTTTGGTCAAGCGTCACATTTAGCATATTAGTTTGATACTTATATATGAATTTTAATTAGAAGTGGATGTTGTGAAAGTAATGTAATTGAAATTTATTGATCTTTCAGATGGCTGTTGCTCTCTTGCTAATAATCTTCGGGTGTATAGTGCAGGTAAGATTTCTATATAAGTTACTCTCTCTTTTTCTATGTTAAGTGTTCGTTATTAGCAATTTGTTTCTATCTCGACAGAGCCAGGGTCAGGCTTACCAACCTTACGGCACCCACGCGCCCGTTCCAGTGGTCACCCCCTACGACCTCTACTGTTACAGCTGAGGTTAGTAAGAAAGTGAACATGGGTTTTAATTTTCTATTTATTACCCTGCCAATAACTTATTAATTAGCAACATTTATCTAATAATTGTCATTCATTTTCAGACGACCCTGACCCACACGCTGCGGGAGACGACGACCTCTGACGTGTGGGTTACAGAGCAGACGGCGATCACCCTGACAGTCACCCAGACAACCACCCAATGGGACTTTGTTCCCCAGTATCCACAGACGGTGACCTCTGTGATAAGGGTCACCTCCACACCGGTAGTGGTTGAGACGGCTACGGTGGGGGTCAACCCAGTGAGCACAATGGTGTCCATCTACAGTCAGTTCGTCACCACCACAGATACTGTTAAATACTGGCAGACTATAACCCACGTCGCTGTCACTCACGAGGTAACTAAAGAGTTAACTTCAAGTAATTGGGGAAGCCGACTTAAAACTTCCTTAAACCTAATTGCTTGTTTTATATTTGCAGATCCAGACGGTGCCTGTGGTAACTACACAAGAGCTCTTTCAAGAGATAGTGACTACGGTCACCCAGATAGTAACGACGACGGTTACCTCCTCCACTGCAAGATACTATGCTTGATCTTCTTACCTTTTGTTTAATTCGTGTCTAGTAATTCTTAATGTTAAATACTCTATTTAGAGTGAAATATACTAAACTTGGGTCCTAATAAAATGAATGTTGCAATACTGGGCTTGCTTACTGTCACTAATATTTAGAAGTACATTAAAAAGGTTAAAGTTCCCTAATGCAGATGAAATGCATTAAAATAAAACGAAGGAATATTTATAGTTTCGTTTAAATCAGTTTAGTTCATTTTAAACTAGCAAGTCTTGGAAGACTTCCCTCGGCTCAAGAGCCTAAAACAAACCATTCACTCAACGCTCCGTCTCGGGTGAACATTTTTTTTATGCAGTATTACAGCAGTTGTAGCTGCAATAATTAGTGTTTGCTCAACAATTTCACGGTCATAACTTATGAATATTAAGACCTACAGAGTTGTAGCATCTCTAAACTTCTTTGAAGCGTACGTGCGATAGTAAAGTTAGTGCTAAAGATTTCTAATTAGATTTCCTCTTAAAGGTGATGTCTTCGCCAAACGTTCGGAAATATCTGTTAATAGATAAAGGGTGGAATTGGCAGGTTTTAGTGCAGTGCGTAAATACCTGGGTTTTACTGGCACTTGATTCTCTTTACTTCCCTGGTAGATTATAGGAAGTTGTGTAGGAAAGAAATGTCCATAGTAATTTATTTACAGGGGGTTTTAAGCTTCGACTTAGACACATTCCATAATGGGTTGATCATTTTAGATTCCGGTGTAAAGAGCCGTTTAGTCTACTGACGGGTTGTACAGGGGGCTAGCAACCTAAAATTGAATTTTAAACGGGCAATGCTTTTAGGGTTTTGTGCCAGAGCAGTTGAGTTTGACAAAAGATCTAGGCAAGTTGACCTTTTTACCTATTCGTTATCTCGCTTGCAGGTCTTTTCATTCGTCTTTCTAATATTTCTCGTATTGTTCCTTCCTTGCCCCCGTGGAGGGTCCCCCTTCCGAAGTTTTTGTACATCCTTGACCCGCATTACTTAAGCTTTGCTACTACTACTACGGTTCTAAAACGCTTCTCACTCCCGCTCAGTTTCCATCTTCACCGATGGGATCTGAGTCTGTGGACGGTGTTGGCTACTGTTTTTCCTGATTGCCCTTGTCGCTTACCTCCTGAGACTAGCATCTTCACGGCGGAACTTTGCTATTCTCTATGCTCTTCGTCTCCTGCTTTCTCGTTGTCAGTCTTCCTTTGTAGTTGTTGACTCTCGCAGTGCCCTCATGGCTCTCGGGTCCTTTAATCCAGTAGTTGTCGAGATCCAGCATTGGCCGTTTCTTGTTCACTATAAATTTAAGTCGGTTGAGTTTTGTTGGGTTCCCAGCCATATTGGTGTCTTTAAATGAGCGTGCGGATGCTGCAGCCAAGGAAGCTATCCGCTCTTGTCCCATCTCTCTTAAAGGCATTCCGTATTCCGACTTTTACCGGTTATCCATTCCTCAGTCCTTTACCAGTGACAGACTACCTAGGTAGTCTGCTACTGGTAACAAGCTTACGTACTCTTAAATGTTGTGTTTCCTCGTGGCCGTCCTCCTTCCACCGAAACCGGCGGTGGGAAACAGCTCTGGCGAGGTTGTGTATTGGCCATACTCGCTTAACCCATGGTCACTTGGAGTGCCGCCCTGCTCCTTATTGTCCTAGTTGCATTGTCCCTCTTACGGTCGTGCATGTCCTTCTTGAATGTCCTGACTTCCAGGACGAGCGTGTGTCTTGCTTTCCGACCGCCCCTCGCGGTCACCTGTCCCTCAATAGAAGTCTTGGTGACTTGATACTTTTGATATCGTTCGCCTTATGCGTTTTTGTTCTCGTATTGGCATCCTTGGTGATATTTAGCGCCCTCTGATTATTTTGCGCATTTGATGGTGCTACATAGCCTTCCCGGTTTGGTGCCTTTTGATAATTACTTACTCGTTGGCAGGCTTATTGGTCTTCTGTTACTGGTAAACTGCGCACTCTAAAGTTGTCCTCGTGGCCGTCCTACCACTGTAACCGGAGGTGGGAAAACGGCTCTGGCGAGGTTGCTTATTAGCCATGGTCACTTAATGGAGCGCCGCTCGGCTCCTTATTGACCAAATTGCATATTTGTTCCTCTTACGGTCGTGCATAGCATATCCTTGGTGAATGTCCCGACTTCCGGGACGAGCGTTTGCCTTGTTTCCCGACAGTCCCTCGATAGTTCTTGGTGACACTATCGTTCGCCTTATGCGTTTGTTCTCTTATTGGCATCCTTGGTGATATTTAGCGCCTATTTATCCCGCACATGTTGCTACAGCCTTCCCGGTTTGGTGCCTTTTGATAATTACTTACTGGCTGGCGCCAGAAGTTCATTCTTTGATTTCAACCCGGTCACTAATGCCGAAATGCTCCTTTCTTCCTACTGTGCGATGGAAACTTTAGTGGGTTTATACTTTCAGGTCCTGCTTTACATATCTAATAGATTTTTGGCCTATTCCTATTGTCTAAGATTTGTCCAGCTAAACCTGGATAATCTTAACCGAATTAGATGTCCTTCAATATCACGGTAGTGATGGTGCCAAGTAGTCCTACCACCCAACCGATGTTTTGCCTTTTATTGGACCATTCTATTTAGTACCTTTGACATTGCCAGTATTTAGAGACAAGATAAATATTCTACAGTATGAACTATGGATCTGAAAACTTAATTCTAATAATTTGCCCGAATTTGAAAGTTGCGAATGTCAATCTACCATGGTAGATCTTTGGCACGAGACTTTGTACTGGGGAGCCAAGTAGTTTGACCCAAGATATAGAAGTGTCTGGTTCCTGTGGTCAAGAAATTTGAGTCTTTTCCTGCCAATTTCCCGCTTTAATATGATCCTCCTCTACTTGAACATTTTTCGTAGGTCAGTCTAGGAAACTAGTTCTTACGGGGTCTACGTAATTTAATTTTGGTTAGTCCTTCCAATTATAACTGGCAAGTTTGTTGGGTTGGGCAACAGTTTGTATGCCGGTTAAAACATTACAGCTCTATACTACCGTTACTTTTAGCCATTTGTGCTTAGATCTGAAGCCACGATAAAGAATGAACCGTTTGAATGTGTTGATAGCTATAATAACCGATGGGCAGAATTAGGAGTAGTTAGCACTAAACTAGTGAAGGTCTAAGTTTATATTTCTTATTTTTCGTTTTAGCGATATTAGCACTACTGTTTAAGCGAACCAGGTTAATTTCAGTCAAATTGGACTAGATTAAGCCCAATATAGTGCCAAGTACCGAAAGTTGAGAGCCTTGACAGGGGCACAATATTAAGAATTCAGGATATTTAAGTAATTAAGAACCCAAATAAAGGCATCGTTTATTGACGTTTAAACACACCAAACAGTATCACATTTCATTGACGATAGCCGTAGCCACTGTTGACGTACACGGTGTCAGTTACCGTGCGGTAATTCGTGAATGTAGTTCTGTGGGTATTTATATTGGTGTGGACCACCGTTGCCGTGTACGTCAACCTGAAAGATATTAGACGGTATATTATTATGCTAATGTCTACCCGACCCCTGTACCCTTACCCGCCCACAAGTTCTTAAGCATAAAGAGGGCCTAGTGAGCTATATTTAGATTTTGATTAAGCATAGTAGCTTCATAGTTCATTTACTATTTAAAGCTAGCTTCCTCGACGCAAAGAGGCTTTAATTTAAACTGTATAGCCCTACAGGGAAGTTACTATGCTTGGGTCAAAGGTCCCGTGTCGGTTCAGAGAGTTGAGGGGAAGTGTAAGGGGGGGGGGGGGGACATGTCAAGCCATTACGCCTATAAAAACTCTTACGGGATAAGGATGAGAAAAGAGGGGGGGGGGGGAGAAAGAAGAGTGCCCAACCACTTTGACGGTCGGAGTTTGAACGCCGACCTGCACGAAGCGAGACCGTCCAGCCAAAGTGGTTGGTCAAGAAATAAGAAAATTATAGCCAAGTTAGGACAGTTTCCAACTTACACTTGGGTGGCCGTGGTGGTGAAGGTGTACTGGCTGATAACGTAGGACGTGTGGGCGAGGGTCACGTGGCTTAGGGAAGTTTCAGTCACGATCCTGAAGTCAGACTTCACCTCCGTTAATGTTACGGTTCCGGGCCGGACAAACACCGATGTCTGGAGAGCGACGCGATCATCGACGGGCGTCTGCAGCACCTGTGACAACACTTTGGTAAGTCATCAGTTTCAGCAATGATTGTAACATTTGAACAAAGACAGTAACAGTCCACGTACCGCTCGTGTTCCCACGGTGACAGTCTGCACGCTGAAGGAAGTCAGGGTCACGGCCACGCTGTTGAAAGCCTGGTCGGTGACAGTGACGCAGCGGTCGATGGTGATAACTTGGGTGACAGTTGGGGTGAGGACTGCGTCCACTCTTCTAACTTCAGGGCTGCCAACATTCCTTATTATGTTTGCTCCTGGCCTACTAGTTACACGAGGAACATTAACCTGGCTAGACCTGTCACTTGTTATAACATTTATTTGACTACCAATGCCATGAGAAAATCTTACTCCTTCAGCTGAAGGAGTAGGGATGCTTTGAACAAAGCCAACAGCAGGACCGGTGGCAAAGCTCGCGCCTGAAGTTTGACCACTGCCAACCCTTGAGCGAAGGCGGCACCAGTACCAAGGCTTTGAGCTGCGCCAACATTTTGACCGCTGGCAAAGGCAACACCAAAAGCTGGACCACCTCCAATGTGTGGTGCAGACACGGCACCAGAAGTTGGTACGCCGATGAAACTTTGGGTAGTGTCTACATCAGGTCCACGGGCAATTATTTGACTGACGCGATTATCAGAACTGGGTCCAGCTTGGTTCTGGTAAGCTGGAAGGCTCAGAGGAAGACCGATAAATTGAGGCGAACTGCTAACGCCTCCCTGAGGAGAGGTGCCACTGGTGGCTGGAGCTGTTCCAAGTGGCTGGCTGAAGAAGGCATTTCCTATGCCAGTTTGGCTGTTCACAGGGAGGTTTTGGAACACAGTAATTGGACGACCTTGGCTGCCAGGTACAGCCTGGAGGAAAGTACCCGTGTTTTGACCGATGACTAGGTTCTGAAAATAATTTAAGTAAAAGATTAATGATGTCGATTAATACTTCAATGTTATTCAGGATGCATAAATAATTCAGGCAAAATTATTTCTTCGAAGCTTACTTGCGGTTGAAGGTACTGGCCTGTTACCGTGGTTACGAGCACAAGTAATGTTACCAGCACGGATTTCGGGCAAGCCATCTGTCAAACAAATTATTGTAATGTTATCTGCGGGTAGCAGTGAAAGGTTTATATAGTATGGGATGGAAAACCAGAGTTTTGTAGGGTTAGATTATGGGAGTTTAGTATTTAGAACTTTGGATGATAAGCAGCAAGATCATATGTAGTTTTAAATTTAAGCAAAAAATTTTTTTTTTTTTTTTTAACTTTTACATCACGCATGTACATTAAGACATTCAGAGGGTTAATTTACAGGCGTTCGTGCGACTAAGAGTTTCAGAAGTTAAACATGGGAAGGGGTTAAGAATTAGGTTTCTAGAAAAATGTATAGGCGTGCAAGAATACACGACTTAACATTACTTTTAGAAACGAAATAAGTACGTTACTGAAAGTAACGAAAGTTAAGTACTTTTGTTCAAATAAATGGGAACTACAGTTATATAAATGTACATGAAAGTCACTCAAACATTTGTGAATAGTTAAAATCTTAAACTTTAATATTTTTCAGTACCCAAGCCTCAATAAATATATAACTAAAGCAAAAATAATTACACAATACCAACAAGTAAAGCACTGTTCCATGCGGTCTAATATTTATACTTGACCAAATTCATTATTTCAAACACATTAAAAACTATCACTACATAAGCCAAACCTTGAGATAATAGTCCATTCAATGTTAACCCAAGGAAGGTGAGGAGCACAGTGACCGCCTCGGTTCCGCCCAGTCCCCTCTACACCTTCACACACACTCACGCACGCACACACACCCGCACGCACGCACACACACACACACACACCACCTTTGCCGCCATCCCGATTTCTCATTTTCTTTGTCACCTAAATCCTATTTAAGGTAAATATGCACTATTTTGGGATTTGTGTTAGGTAGGGGATTTTTATTATCTATATACAATTTTTGTCCCTTATAATTTATCTGCGACTGAGAACAAGGCAAAAATGGTCTTTATACATTTGGGATTAAACAGTAGATTGGTAGGTGTTGTTTTTGTTCCCAGACTCCCATCTTCAACAATCTAATGAAACATAATGATCACATCTTCAATGTCTTGACTTTGATATATTTAGTTATACTGTCCTTGAACT
This sequence comes from Procambarus clarkii, assembly GCF_040958095.1. Taxonomy (NCBI): domain Eukaryota; kingdom Metazoa; phylum Arthropoda; class Malacostraca; order Decapoda; family Cambaridae; genus Procambarus; species Procambarus clarkii. The sequence continues at coordinate 17,781,718 of NC_091158.1, forward strand.
TTCTCGACAGTTTTCTTCCTTAATTTATCCCAGTAAAATTTTGGTATTATATAAATAATATGTCTCATAAACCTCGAACTAAGTCCTGATATATGATTGATTGATGAAGATTAAGCCATCCCTGAGTTGGCACGGGCATGAATAGCCCGTAAATCTTAGCCCCGTATATTTGAACCCATCTCTCCTGACAATATTACTGGGGACCTCGGTCCCGTATTAATCATAATGGTGAATTTATCGGACACACTGAGCTGGACCAGCTCAGTGTGTCAATGATTTATCCAGCAAAAATAAATACACAAATAATCACCACTTTCATAATTTGTCCATTAGCTTCACACCTATGAAACGTAATATTATTTTTTAAGTTTCATTATATTGTGGCCCCATATACAAAAGTGTATTAGCTAAATAAAAAATCACCTTCCTAACGCAAATTCCCAAATAGTACATATCCACATATGGGATTTAGGTGACAAAGAAAACGAGAATTCTGAATGGCGGCAGGCAGGTGGTGTTTAAGAGTGTGTGTGTGTGTGTGTGTGTAAGTGTGTGAGCGTGAGTGTGAAGAAGGTGTAGAGGGGGACCAGTTTGGACCGAGGTAATCAGTGTGCTCCTCACCTTACTGGGGTCAACATTTAATCGATTACACTCTCAAGGTATGGTTTATGGATTTTTTTATTTTTAGAACATTACGAATTCGGTGTGGTTTATATATTAGAATATATGCAAGAGTCAATCATTCGTCGGTTCTGTGTAATTGTTGCATTTTAAACTTCATAGTAAAATTTGCATAATAATTTTAAACTCGATAATTGTTCAACAGTCTTGTTCAGTATTACTTCAGCTCTGCTTTATTTACATAAAGTATTACCTTCTGGTTATTAAAATAACTTAAAGCAACTTAAATCAGAGCTTCCTTCCCGGAATAATTGTTCAGACCCACATTCCCAAAGTCTTGACAAATTTCTTTCTTAAAACCCATAGAGCTCTAGCGTCTAAAACGCTGAACTTCTCATACATGCTTGTTAAATTTGTCAATCCAGTTACTTTGCATAAATATGAAATTGAAGGAAGTCTAAATTTCCTAGGCAATGCCCTAAACGTAGAATTCCTAAACGGTTCTAATAGAAAATGGCCATAAATGTGCATTTAAACTCTTCCAAACTTCTTTAAGTTCAATAAAACTTATTTTATCTGCTAGCTGCAAAACTACCAAAAATAATTGAAAGAATTTTATCTAATTTCAGATGGGTTACCCAAAAACTATGCTGATAACGTTAGTTTTATTCGTAACAAGAATAAAAGGCCAGTACCAACAACCGCAAGTAAGCTTCAACTCTAGTTTTCTTGAAATGGTTTAAGCGTCTAAAATGCTGACACAATAATCTCTGGCATTTAACCTTTGTAAATAAAGTCCGGTGAATTTATTTTCAGAATCTCGTCGATCAAAACACGGGTACTCTTCTCCATGCTGTACCTGGTAGCCAAGGTCGTCCACTTCCTGTATTCCAGAATCTCCCTGGGGACAGACTGCCAGGCACAGGAAACTCTTTCAGCCATCCACTAGGAACGGCTCCAGCCACCAGCGGCACCTCCCCTCGGGGAGGTGTTGGCAGTTCGCCTCAGTTTATTGGTTTTCCTCAGAGCCTTGGTGCTTACCTCGCCCAAGGTGCACCCGCTCCTGACGAACGCTTCAGTCAGATAATTGCCCGTGGACCTGATGTAGACACTACCCAAAGTTTCATCGGTGTACCAGCTTCTGGTGCAGTGTTTGCACAGGGTATTGGAGGCAGTCCAGCTCTTGATGCTGGCTTTAGCAGCGGGCCAAGCGTTGGCGCAGCTCAAAGTTTTCGTAGTGGTGCCACCTTCGCCCAAGGCTTGGCCAGTGGTCAAATTTCAGGCGTAACCTTTGCCAGCGGTCCTGGTGTTGGCTCTGTTCAAAGCATCCCTACTGGTTCAGCTCCTAGAGCAGGATTTTCTCATGATATTGGTAGCCAAATAAATGTTATAAAAAGTGACAGGTCTAGCCAGGTTAATGTTCCTCGTGTAACTAGTGGGCCAGGAGCAAACATAATAAGGAATTTTGGCAGCCAGGAAGTTAGAAGAGTGGACGCACTCTTGACCCCAACTGTCACCCAAATTATCACCATCGACCGCTGCGTCACTGTCACCGACCAGGCCTTCAACAGCGTGGCCGTGACCCTGACTTCCTTCAGCGTGCAGACTGTCACCGTGGGAACTAGAGCGGTAAGTAGACTGTTAAACTGTCCTTGTAGAAATATTACTATCATTACTGTAGCAGATGACTTACTAAAGTGTTGTCACAGGTGTTGCAGACGCCCGTCGATGATCGCGTCGCTCTCCAGACATCGGTGTTTGTCCGGCCCGGAACCGTAACAATAACGGAGGTGAAGTCTGACTTCAGGATCGTGACTGAAACTTCCCTAACCCACGTGACCCTCGCCCACACGTCCTACGTCATCAGCCAGTACACCTTCACCACCACGGCCACTCAAGTGTAAGTTGGAAACGTTCGCATAACTTGTGTACACTTTCCCCCTCCCTCACTTTATTTGTTGCCTCTAGTTTGAGGCAAGATAGTTCCCTCAGTCATGTTGACTTCCCTGGATGACTGAAATATTATTATAGTCCTCCTCCTGGCGTCTAAGACTTCTATTTGTTGGTAGTTAAAGCACTTTAACCCACAATGCTTAATCTCTCCAAATATTGCATACACTTGGTATACGTTTGAGTTTTTGGGATGGATAGGAGTATAGGGACTATTTGGTAAACCCTGACACCGCAGTATATCTTCTTTTCCAGGTTGACGTACACGGCAACTTTGGTGCATACAAATATAAGTACCCACAGAACGACGTTCACGAATTTCCGCACAGTAACGGACACCGTATACGTCAACAGTGGCTACGGCTATCGTCAACAATAAGATGACATATTGTATTTGGTATGGTATAGTCAATAAACTAACTAGGGTTCTCCATTGCTTGAATATCCTAACTTTATTTCTCCTAAAGTTTTGGACTGGGCAGTACCTTCAATTTTCTTATTTCAGTCAAATGAAAATAACCTAGTTTGCTTCAAATTAGTGTTGGCTATTGATGCCTTGCCTAAACAAATCTAATTGAAATTACATCGGTGAAAATACATAAAATTTAATATAGACTGATTAAGACCATAAGTTATGGCTGGCCACGCGTTCAACCAGTTCATTGCCTTGACCCTAAGATAGTAAAGCATAAATGGATGTTAGTAATGGTAATGCAAAGTTGTAAGTTTTGCGACCACGCAAACGGTTGCTAGAACCAGCTCCATTACCTACTATAATTGGTGGAGGGAGTAACCGTGAGCTTTAGTCTTAAATTTTAATTGCGTAAACTTTCTATTAACCAGTAAGAGCACGATGCAGTTTCTTAGGTTGACCTAAAACTTTAATGACAAACGCTGAAGTTGTCCTCTTACTTGCGCATTCAGGTGTTAGTAGCTAAAAATTGCAGGAAAATTACTTTAAAACCCAGAAACTACTTTGCCACTAACCAGAATACTCCGGAATTTGTAAATATTGCTTACTCCACCCCCTTGGAATTTAATCTTCACCAGGACAGATGTGCAATGGTAGACAACTTTGCGAATATGGACGTTTCAAACTAATAGAGGGGGAGTAGATGACTGTAGACTAATTAAGCTCTTTTGGCATTTATTTGTATTTGAAGTACGTGGTGTGAAGAATTTCAACCCATCCTCGACTAGTCCCTTACATCCAGCGGTAGACACCACAAACGCATTTATAAATTTGTACATGCTGTCGATTCAAAACGAATAGTTTTACCAAATGCCTCAACAATTATAGCGCCATAACCGTCTGGTGGTTGTTTAACGACCTTATTACAGCAGATCGAACTGTATCTTTTTAACGTGGGTTTTGTTTCATTTAACGTTCCGTGGTTAACATTTCCGCAGGTACTTGTAATTATTTAAATATCTTTCGAAATCTCTGCAGGATCTTTCACATTCTCATCATACGACTTGGTTGATCAATTAACAATTTGGACCGGATTTTCTCGGTTATAATTCCTTGCATGTATAATCTCTCGTTTCCCATTTGGAAATAATTTGATTTCGGTAGTAATTTTGTATATTTAAAATCTTTATAAAATAATGTCTGTTAGCCCAAAGTTTAAAGCCGGAAGCCTTTGCCTGGTGATGGTATTGAGGCGGATTGGGAGCGGCCTTCAGGAATTAAGTTGGTAAAATCTACGGACTCTGCCCAGAATATTTAACTGATTGTTCATTACTAATTGGTATGCATGCACGTTCTGTGACGTCGGTAGAAGATAAAATGGGAGGTATCTATGGTCCCGTTACTGAATGCAGGTACAGGTTCCGCGTCTGAACACCAGTAGGTGCCGTGAGTAAAGGCAAACCTTCGGTTGTGAAGGAATGGTTAGTACTATTGAATGCTTTGATTTTGCCAGTGTCTAATTACATACTTCGCGACGAAGACTAAACTAGTCTGGAAAGTTTAAAAAGTCTTGAAGCTTCCTTTCGTAAATGTGTTTTCCTCTTTCTTGATACAGTTGAAAATTCTTAAGTGTTTAGTAAAAAATTACTAAGATGGTTTACTCCAGCTGTCTTGCGCCCTGTGACACGCCAACCCGTCCTCATATACAAAGATCCTAGCTCGTTAATCCAGTCGCCAAACCCCATGTTTATGAATGAAAAGGTTTAAATACTCTACTGATGTCGTCCGAACACTTGGTCGGGAAGTGCTTCGCTCACGTCCTCTTTTCGAACCGCAAGTCTATATGTTCAGCCTAAGCGGAAAAAAATAGTAAATGAACAATCACTAAAGTCTAGGGAATCAGCACGGAATATTTAACTTACTGAATTCCTAAAGGTAGTGCAAAGAGGCCGCCTCCAACCCGCCTCTTAACACTATACAAATCACCAAGCAAAGTTCCACAAGGGTTCTGGTTTCCAACTTTGGCAAAGACATTCTATTGTATAGATAAAAAAATTTAACAAATATACAAAATTGCTACCGAAATCAAAAATTTCCAAATGGGAAATGATTGAGATCATACATGCAGTATGGAATTATCACTTACAATGAGAAAATCCGGTCCAACTTATTAATTCATCAATCAGTTCATATAATGATAATTTGAAAAATATCCTGCAGATTATTTCGAAATAAAATTTAATTTAAATAATTATGTTAAAACGATAATAAGCAAACGGTTCGTTCTGCTGGAATAAGGTCTTCAATGAATCACCAGACAATAGATGGACAATAGGTTTGGCAATATTTGGTAACGCTCTAGCCCGGAATGTGTTGTTTTTCTTGGCAAGTAAGTGACTAGCCATCTGTTCTCTACTCTTGATGGGAAAGTAATGAGGTGTGACATTTGCACGTACGTCACATGTCTGTAGTGTTCACTGATTATTCCATTTTAGTGTGCGTGTTTTGTTTGCTCAAGTTCATTACATCCAGCGGTCAACCCCACAGACGCATTCACAAATTTTAACATGCTTTTCATTCAAAACTGAAATTCTCATAATATTAGTATATTGTACATAGGTTAGGTTAGGTATTTAGGTTTTGTTGGCGATTATTTGCATGTGCGGTGCCTTTTGATAATTACTTGCATTTGTAGTACATGGGTGAAGCATTTACAGCGTTGCAGTTCGAAAAAAATTTGTCAGTGAAGCACTTGTTCCGGAAGTGTTCGAACGTCATCAGTTGCGAACCATGTGTAAAGCGTTTTTCATTCATAAACGGGAGGGTTTGGCAGGTGCATGGAATCACTTTTGAGTCTTTCTTTGGATGACGGGCTGGGTTGAGACGGCTATGGTGGTGGTCAACCCAGTGAACCTCTAGTACGTAATTATGAAAGTATGTAATTATCAAAAGAGGGCACCAAACCGGGAAGGCTATATAGCACCATCAAATGTGCGGAATAATCAGAAGTCATCCTCTTAAATCAGTTCCTTTGCTTTGCTTTAGGAACCTCCTGACAAACGTTGTCTTGAGAATTTTCCGCTGTGGGATACGAACCCATAAAGTAGGCTTATCTGACGCGAGCCAGGACCAGGGAGCGGCAGGTAATGCCAGGGGTAAGAGCCTTGAGCAAGTTTTAATTGGCCAGTCTAGTTTTTATTGCCCCGCTTTTCATTACAGCTTTCCATTGCCCCGCTTCACGCTTATCCTTTACTGATAAGACAATTTAAGGTGCTCCGGCGACACGTTCATAAGAGCCATAATGGGTCAGGGAAATGTTAAGTCTTTACTGTTGTTAACTGGTCTAAGTTTAGTTGAGGTATGATCGTCTTTTCAGTGAGGAATTTAAATCTAGTAATTTCTTTACCTTAAACTCTCATAAGTATCCAAATGAATTTGAGACAAGAGCAATATGATGGTAACTTTTGAAAAGGGAGGCTGCTCCTGGGAGGAGCAGCCTCTTGGTATAATTCTTAACCTTTGGTACCCCATTCCGTTTCACCAAAACATTTTTCGAACCAGTGTATAAATCAGAGCAACAGCTGTGAAATCGATAAGAAGCTCCCCTAAATTAGGGCGACAAGGACCCAAGCATGAGCTCTGGTTGTGAGAGATTTATCTTTTTCCAGGATGCAGAGCGGCACGTGGAACTTTAGCGACGTTGTAGCCAAGCTATTTTGTAGCTACTTTACCCTTTAACTGCGGGGATGGAGAGGTTATGCCAAAGACTTCCCCCCCCCCCCCCCCCCTGCTAGCGAAGGTCTTAAGAATACCCGCTTGTTACCTAACATTTTAATTTCCTTCAGGAATCAATCGGGATAAAGGAATTAATGTTATTTACTGTAAGTGTTTTAAAAAGGCGTCGGCATTGTAAGCAAGGTGTTAGAATGCGGAACACTGGCAAGTGAATCATTAATACAAAAGTAATTTGTTACAACATCCAAAAAACAGCACGTAAATCCTTCAAGTAGTTTGAAGAAACTTCAATGTTTTGTTTACCACTATAGTGCATTTAGACCATTTAAGAAATGGTTATGGAAAGTAATCACCTTTATGAACAATTATAACATTTACAGAAATATATAGGTCAGGAGTTATTAACCTGGCTTATGGGGAGGGTAAATAACCACTCTGGAATAGTTGGCATTTTAATTTTGACAAAACTTCATACCCAAAGTAACAACGCTTTCACCAGGTGAAGGCATTTTTTTTAAGTAGTGTACATAATATGCAACAAAACTTTGAACGTTTAAGATCATGAAGCTACTTTTATCGTTAGATGCAGGTCGTTCCTGGGCAATGAAGATTATGTTTCTACAAACTGCAGGCTACGATTAGCTATAGCCCAAGGGAGAGTCGAGGAATGTAATACCGCTGGAAGGCTACTGCGTTCGATAACCATACCCACTATTGACGTAGACAGTGTCGGTCAGCGTGCGATAGTCCGTCAAAGTAGTTCTTTGGGTACTTATGTTCGTCCGCACCAAAGTTGTCGAGAGCGTCACACTGGAAAAATATAAAACGGTAGAAAAAAGTTTTAGTGAAGAGTTATGAGGACAACCCCTCCCTGTCTACACATTTGTTGCACTTCACAGGAACAGAAGTTTACTTACACCTGGGTGGCAGTGGTTGTAAAGGTGGACTGCACGATGACATACGAGGTATGGGCAAGCGTTACACGGTCCAAAGACACTTCAGTAACGATTCTGAAGTCAGATTTCACAGACGTTACCGTTAAAGATGTCGGTTTGTAAACTAATACAGTTTGTAGAGCCACGCGGTCGTCCACGGGAGTCTGTAGGATCTGTAAAAAAAGGTTTACAGTGTATACCAAGGATCAAAATAAAGGAATTAACTAGTTTCATGTCTTATAAGTATTTTAAAAGACTCACCGCGCGTGTTCCGGCCGTGACCGTGTGCACGTTAAGTGAAGTTAGCGTCACGGGCACGCTGTTGAAGGCCTGGTCGGTGACAGTGATGCAGCGGTCGATGGTGACAAACTGAGTGACAGTGGGGACGTAGGGACTGTCTACTCTGACGACACGAGGGCTGCTGTACCTTCCACCAGCGTAAGGAGGAGACCCAGCTGTGTCGCCAACCGTGACCTGTGGTCCGCTCTGAGGAGCCGGCCCAGAACCGACACTCTGCTCGGGTGCACTGGTGGTAGACGAAGCTGGGAACGAGCTATCGCCGAGAACTGCAACTCTAGGAGTATTAGCACCCTTAAGGAGGGAGCCAAGATCAAGCAAGTTACCTTCGGGCCCTTTGGTCTTTATAGGGATCGTTCTGGCCACACCCAAGATTGTAGCAAGAGTGGCAGTAGGAGGTAAAGTGCTGGTTTGTGTGGCGTTAGACGTTCCTATGATGTAACCCTGAGGGAAGCGTTTTGGTTTCTAATAAAAGTAATCAAATTATAAATTTAATAATTCCATTAACTTTCCTAATGTCTTAAAATACTTTGAGTGAAGACTTGCCAGTACTCTATCTCTGGAAGTTATGGAAGTCAAAGTACAAAAAAGTCTTCACATATGCAAATGGTATTAGCAATGTCAACCTTTAAGTTGACCGAAGGATGAAAGATTAAGATGAATCAAAGCAAAGTAATTTATCACCTGAACAGTTCCAAGCTGCAAGGATGAGAGCGCCACGAGAAGCATAGTCAGGGTCGCTGACGGACACATCTGTTAAAAGTAGACATTTATCGACAAATGCATTGTAAAATTTTACTAGTCACCATTGCAGTAACTAGAGAAATGGGGGTGTAAATCAAATGCAAAACCTTCGGTGAATCACTAAGACCTTTTCTCCCCCCCTCCCCCCATTATCTAGGGGAAGAGTTCAATAACCCTAGTGTATAGTATTGAAAAGTTTGGGACACCGCTAGCAGGGGTATAATGAGATTTTGAATCGTGCCGGTAACAAATGTTTCACCGGCTCTTTGGAAACTTAAGAACGAGAAATTTTATTTTTTGCCCAACAAGACTTTAGTACAAGAAGTTAAAACTGAACGGATGGGGGGGGGGGGAAGACTTTGTGAAGGGCATAGGTGGTACTACCGAGGAAAGAAAAAGTTCGAAAAAGTTATGAACGTTAGAAAAAATAAAGCTATATGAACTAAAACTTCGCTACTGATAGCGAATTTTATTACTACCAATGAAAGTAGAAGACTCCTTCGCCTCATGTCAAGCATTTTCCTGAAAAGTATATAAACGAGTGCATCAATTAGTTCCCATAACGGATTGAAGGGGAAAGGGGGGGGGGGGGGGGGAAGGAGTTTTAAGGGTTAACAATCCATGTTTAATTTCAAAAACATTTCCCCTTTCAAATTATTAGTTTGAAATTTCGTTTCTATGGTTTTATTGAAGTAATGCCTAAAGCAAATTATGTAATTTAATCCCTTTTAAATTGTGTCCAAAGCGATCAGAGACCATCTGAAGTAATTCTAAACTACACCAGAATCCGAGCATTAATATATTTTATTTGAAGGGAGGGGGGGGGGGGGTGAAGAAATTATGGAAATAGCAACATTCCAGGAATGTTACATAAAATAAACATTCCGAAAAATCTTTCCCAAAGTCAGTCAGGTATACGGATATTGTCTGTACAAGTTGGGCGCTTCCTTACTAGCTTGGAAGAGAAAAAAAAAATCTTCAGTATTTATAGATTTCAGAATATTATCAAGTTAAAAATCTAAACCAACCAAATACTGAAGTTCTGGAAGGTGCTAAATTAACCATAAGAGTCGGTATATCAAGGAATTAATACAAACCCCTTTCCTAACGCCCAACATAAAAAACTCTTACCTTCCCAACGTTCGTACGATAACAAATACTAAATATGTTATGCCAACAGCGTTCAACAGTACAATGAGCGACCACAGCCCGCACTCCTGACGACAACATCTACCCCGTTCCACTACACTACCCTGCCCACCTCTCAAAAGGTCGTTTTCTGCTTGTCAGACAACCCGTCCACGACTCAAGGCCATTACATCCAGTGGTCGACCCCACAGACGCATTCATAAATTTTTACATATTGTTCATTCAAAACGAGAATTTTCATAAATATAAATTAGTATTATAATATATTAGCATATTGTGCATATATAGGTTAGGTTAGGTTTGGCTAGGTGTTTAGGTTCTGTTGGCGATTATATATATTTGTAGTACGTAGGTGAAGCATTTACAGCGTTGTGGTTCGAATAAAATTCGCCAGTGAAGCACTTGTTCCGGAAGTGTTCGAACGAAATCAGTCATGAGTCGTGTGTAAACCGTTTTTCATTCATAAACTGGGAGTTTGGATGGTACATGGGATCAATTTTGGGTGTTTGTTTGGAGGATGGGTTGAGGATGGGACGGGAGAAAGGAGTGGAAAAGAATGGAAAGGACCGGTCGAAGATTGAGGGCCGACCTGCTAGAAACAAGAGCGTCGCTCTACCATCCAGGCCAAGTGGTTGGGTAGTCTCTGTAACATTTATTACTATATAATAACTGAAGAAAATTACTCTTCCATCAGAACTTTTTAAAATTTGCTGTTGTATTTTGGTACGTTTGAACGAAGCTTCCTTAAACTAAACTTTCACCGTATTACAATTATTTTCTCATAATTGCATTTTTTCGAGCATTGGTCTAATTTTCCCAATTTTATATTTTGCTCGATGCGAGATCAATTAATTTTTTTCATAGGCATTTATTGTAAATTATAATATATTCGTCTTATAAAACGAATGAGTTTAGCCTTCTGAAGTTGAAAATAAAATAATTCGTTTTGTCAGGGACAGACACTATTATATATATATATATATATATATATATATATATATATATATATATATATATATATATATATATATATATATATATATATATATATATATATATATATATATATGTCGTACCTAGTAGCCAGAACTCACTTCTCAGCCTACTATGCATGGCCCGATTTGCCTAATAAGCCTAGTTTTCATGAATTAATGTTTTTTCGACTACCTAACCTAACCTAACTTTTTCGGCTACCTAACCTAACCTAACCTATAAAGATAGGTTAGGTTAGGTTAGGTAGGGTTGGTTAGGTTCGGTCATATATCTACGTTACTTTTAACTCCAATAAAAAAAAATTGACCTCATTCATAATGAAATGGGTAGCTTTATCATTTCATAAGAAAAAAATTAGAGAAAATATATTAAATCGGGAAAACTTGGCTTAATAGGCAAATCGGGCCTTGCATAGTAGGCTGAGAAGTGCGTTCTGGCTATTAGGTACGACATATATATATATATATATATATATATATATATATATATATATATATATATATATATATATTAGTATATTTTGGTAGCAGTCTTTCCTGTAGACATATAATATTAAATATGACCGAAAAAGTAAGATTAATAATTCTAACACGAATTTTCTCAATCTTTCGTACATTACGCTTCACTGTTGGAGGTAAATCAAAAATCACTTCTCAAAAATTCATTTTTATTTCTAGTCTGACGCGACACGGGCGCGTTTCGTAAAACTTATTACATTTTCAAAGACTTCACAAATACACAACTGATTAGAACGTATCTCTGATTTTATATCTACATTTGAGTGAGGTGGTAAGGGTGATGTGGCATTAACACAAGACAGAACAGGAGGGGATATTAATAGGGTATTAAAAGTATCAACACAAGACAGAACAGAAACAATGGGTATTGAATAGAAGTGTTTGTAGAAAGCCTATTGGTCCATATTTCTTGATGCTTCTATATTGGAGCGGAGTCTTGAGGTGGGTAGAATATAGTTGTGCAATAATTGGCTGTTGATTGCTGGTGTTGACTTCTTGATGTGTAGTGCCTCGCAAACGTCAAGCCGCCTGCTATCGCTGTATCTATCGATGATTTCTGTGTTGTTTACTAGGATTTCTCTGGCGATGGTTTGGTTATGGGAAGAGATTATATGTTCCTTAATGGAGCCCTGTTGCTTATGCATCGTTAAACGCCTAGAAAGAGATGTTGTTGTCTTGCCTATATACTGGGTTTTTGGAGCTTACAGTCCCCAAGTGGGCATTTGAAGGCATAGACGACATTAGTCTCTTTTAAAGCGTTCTGTTTTGTGTCTGGAGAGTTTCTCATGAGTAGGCTGGCCGTTTTTCTGGTTTTATAGTAAATCGTCAGTTGTATCCTCTGATTTTTGTCTGTCCAGACAAAAATCAGAGGATACAACTGATTATATATATATATATATATATATATATATATATATATATATATATATATATATATATTATATATATATATATATATATATATATATATATATATATATATATGTGTGTATATCACGAAAATAAACACGTGATTAAGAATGTGACAATGTCAGACCACGGAGGAAAAATGAAACAGGAAATTTCCTTAAGTACTTTCGTATATTAAATACATCTTCAGAAGGTCATTTTACAGATCGAGTGATGGGTATAAATAGGCAGGAGAGAGTGGTGAAGTAAGGTGAGGTACAATACTTGGACAACGCAGAAGGCCCATTGGCCCATCAGATGCACCCAATTAGCCCATCCGATGTAGCCCAATGGCCCATCTGATACAGCAGACATACAAGCATAATACATAGGTAATTATAACATAAAGAGGTAAATATATACAATAAATTAGTGAGACAAATGTTTCTCAATGATTCTACTTAAATCGCCCTTTAGCTGATCTATTAGAAATGGATCTAAGTTATATAGACCACTGCTAATATTCAAATTACTTTCTTTGGTGATCTGTATCAAAGCGGATTCAATTATGTTTCTGTTATAGGTGCTTTTACAATTTGTAAAAGCACCTATAACAGAAACATAATTGAATCCGCTTTGATACAGATCACCAAAGAAAGTAATTTGAATATTAGCAGTGGTCTATATAACTTAGATCCATTTCTAATAGATCAGCTAAAGGGCGATTTAAGTAGAATCATTGAAAAACATTTGTCTCACTAATTTATTGTATATATTTACCTCTTTATGTTATAATTACCTATGTATTATGCTTGTATGTCTGCTGTATCAGATGGGCCATTGGGCTACATCGGATGGGCTAATTGGGTGCATCTGATGGGCCAATGGGCCTTCTGCGTTGTCCAAGTATTGTACCTCACCTTACTTCACCACTCTCTCCTGCCTATTTATACCCATCACTCGATCTGTAAAATGACCTTCTGAAGATGTATTTAATATACGAAAGTACTTAAGGAAATTTCCTGTTTCACTTTTCCTCCGTGGTCTGACATTGTCATATATATATATATATAATATATATATATATATATATATATATATATATATATATATATATATATTATATATATATATATATATATATATAATATATATTTATATATATATATATATATAATATATATTTATATACATACATACCCGGTAGAATCATTTCGAGGTTCACCTCGATCGAACTACCGACCCTCGACTATGCATCCCCGCAACTGTTGATTTATTTACACACAACTGCAAGCTTATTTGCTGCTAAGTGAACAGAGACATTAAATGCTAAACTATTTCTGTCTAACCCGGGATTTCAACCCAGTATTATTTGGAGTCGAGAACTAACCTAACTATACTAACTAAGAGTGGCGATATGATGCCTAACCTCAAACTCAATCATTAGAACTCAAAAGTAACTGAAACTAAAGTTAATCCTCGTTTAAACCATACGAGGCAGCTCGTATTTATATCCACCCAAACTCATTTATATATGTCTACCCTACGCATGAAACAAATCAATCGTTCCCTCGTTTTTATATAAGTAACACAAAGTAGAATATTTAACCCTAGAATCACCATTTATATCCAGCACAAGGACTAAAAGCAAGGATGTATCCAGATAAATAGGGTCGATCATACGTTCAAAATTGGGAAGCAATGAAAATAGGTCACAGCCAACACATTTGAAATTGTTCGAGAAATCCTGCAAAATTCTTTGAAATACTTATGAAGAGGGGGGAGAAATCCAGAAATAAACCGGTAAATAAAAATTCCGACACGATCTGAAAACCCTATGAAACACTGTTTTACATAACAAAAGACAAGGATTCTGTTAGTTATATAAACGAGAACAAACTATATGTCTTTGAAACTACCTAAATACATAATTTGGGATCCCGAAAATATGTGAAAACTAATTTGAAACTTCCTGGCTAAAGAACCCAATAAACTATTCCTTAAACGTGTGATCAGCCATCAATACAGACTGAAATAAATACTAACGTTTACAGTATGAACTAAAAACCATACGACAGCTTACCATGGGAACGATAACTTCCAGGTATGACAGGGTTACCATAAAGTATACGGAACCGTATACGTCCTGACGCAGAGAAAACGTGAACTACCTGAAGCAAATTATGTAGGCACTGTATTCTACCTAAACTAAAATATGCAGGCACTGTATTTTACCTAAACTAAAATATGCAGGCACTGTATTTTACCTAAACTAAAATATGCAGGCACTGTATTCTACCTAAACTAAAATATGCAAGCACTGTATTCTACCTAAACTAAAATATGCAGGCACTGTATTCTACCTAAACTAAAATATAATGAATTGTATACTACCTGAACCAAAGAATACAGCTGCAGCTTATAGTATCAGGCAGAAGATATATATATATAGGAGCTGAATAATATCTGACGGATCTATATAGTAAATAACAAAACATACAATTTAATATAAATTAATGTAATCTGATCAACCGTAACCTAGAAGAAGAAGAAGAAACGGGAATACCTGAAGTTAATTGACCAAAAAGACAAAATAAACCAGGAATAACAGAAAAGAGAGAACTGACCAAGGGGACGAAACAGAAGCAGGATGGCCTCAACCCAGCTCAAGATTAACTAGTCATAAAGGTCAAAACTCAAAAATTCATTACGTTACTGACGAATAACAACACTATTATGAACTATACTATACAACACTATAATGAACTATACGTACATATATATGTATAGTTCATGGACCCCTTCCATGAACTATATATATGTACGGTAGATTCATTTCGAGTCTACCGTAGAATCAAAATCACTATCGAGTCAATAAAATAAAAAGACTTTAGTCTTTTCCTCCCAAGGCGAGGAAGAAATAATGGAATTAAGAGCAAAACAGTAAAGTTACAGAAAAAATCATTAACCGTTATTTTTTTTTTACATGCCAAAGTGTCTACATATATACAATTTATGAATACAATTATCAAACAAACAAAACTACATATATACAATAAATAATTTTTACTGTGTACATAAATACAATAAAATAAAAGGCACCGAACCACCCCAGAACACAAAACACCGAACAACAACTACATCACAAAATCATCACAAGTACAGGAGAACACTTAAAGTACACAGAAGTACAACAGAAATAATGACAAAAGTGCATAACACCATTACCGAACACTGGGGCACAAATCACGAGTACGAAAACAGTAGAACACATACACCCCAAAGCAAGGCCTATAGGTATTTACGCAGAAACGCAGCCTTAGCATACCGCAGACGGTACGCTTCCCAGAGCCCCCAATCCCATTTGTCAAGGCGAACACCGGGCGGCGGCGGCACAGGGCGTTGCTTAAACTCCGGAATCACGTAGAAGAAAGCCCTCTCGCGCTCCACCCACACAGGAGGCAGAGACAAGGGGTCTCATTGACCAGATCCCACGGCGGCCTCCGTCACTCCAGAGGCCGAAGACTCCCGAGCACTGTTTGCTGGGCCGTGATATGACGTGAACGAGAGTCCGTTCGTATATATATATATTTGGGTTGTGCAGTAATATCAAAGGACCCCAATGGCCGGGAAAATCCTATAGCACGTTCCGAATGGCTTCGAACGACACTAAATATCACTCAAAATACCAATACGAGAACATCAAAAGTTGTTGGATTTGCGAAGGATTCGAACGGGATAAAATACCTATATTGACGTCAGGAAACCAAGGTACTATCCTGAAAATAGGGGCATAGTACAAGGACATCCATGGCAAAGTTGGTACAAGGAACAGTTAGGGAGAAATGAAAATCTTGTCACACTTTCATTTAATTTTCCTACACCAGATATTTTCACATCACAAGCAACGTTGACCTTTAATCATTCCGACCAGAATTGCTCTTATTCTGCTTTCTTACCTGAAAGCTAATGAAACAGTTTCTTTACGGCTATTAGTCAGGCGTCAAGTTAAAACTATAACTTGCATAAATACTCTTGGTATACACCCGTTTAAACACTTCAAACGTAGCCACTCACTAAAAGCAAGAGTGACGTCACTCGGTGGAACAACCCAAGGGAACTAGTCAAAGTTGCTGCGGTTTGACGTCGAATACGTTATCTCACTTCAACCCTGAAATATACGTTGGCCGACTGCGTCGCTCCTAAGGAGGCCGCTGGGAATATCCAACCGGAACGTTAATTCAACGGAGAATTGACGTACAACTTTAGTTCTACCTGAAGGAAGAAGAGAAATCTCCTTTTACTTGCAAAATCTAAAGACGAATTCTTGAGATTATGAATTAAACATTCCATAATGGACGCACCACTTTTGTACTAAATTTAGCATAATTTTTAGTGGAGCACGTTCTTTTTTTGGATAAGAGTTAAAGTGGAACAGTTAACACTAGGTAGTTACTCTATGTCAGCTCTTGCTAATCCCGATTGAATTAAGGAGCCTAATTGTTCCAATTTGAAATGGAACTTCATGCTTATTCCATTTCCAATGTCTTACTTTATTTTTAATTAAAATTTTGATATATACACAAGCCGTCTTACATTCATTTCTTACATGTACAGTCACTAGCACTTAGCGTGTTGCGGGTAAGTCTTTAATTCTATGTTCCCCGCCAAATCTTAACCAGGTACCCATTTTACTGTTGGCTAAACACAGGCTGTAGTCAAGCATTAGTTATACAGATACTTTGTGCCGGAGACTTTATATGGTTTTAAGCAAACTTTTTTTAAAAGACCTCTTTACAAACTTGTTTGTGGCAAGCGCGTTTCATGCCTTATTTTATTTTTTTTAAATAATCCCGATATAGATACCAGGCAAGGGCCTTGTTAAGGTTCAAATAAATTTACAATGCTAATCAATTGTTATGACCAAGAGCTTCGAAAGAGGTCTAAGAGGGTTTGAGGGGGGGGGGGAGGAAAAGACTAGGAAAGTTGAAAAATTTTATTAGTAGTCACTCGAAGTTTAGAGAATTGTCATAATGACATTGGTACTCTTTACTTTAAGAACGGTCAAGATTAAGAAAATGCGGCTATCGTGCCCGGTAGCCGTAGGCGCTGTTAACGAAGACAGTGTCGGTGACAGTCTGGTAGTTTGTGATGGTAGTCCTCTGGGTGCTGATGTTTGTACGCACCAAAGTCGCCGTATAGGATATCCTGGAATTAAAAGGTACTTAGTCCTGTGCTGCAATTCTAATAATTATGGAAACTAAAATCCTACAACTTTAAACGTAATCTGGAATTTTTTTTGTTTACAGTACAAGCTTTACCTGAAGGGGCTTTAGCAGCAGTGTTCAGGTTTAATATGAACTGCGATAAAAATGAATATTTAACTTACACTTGGGTGGCCGTGGTGGTGAAGGTGTACTGGCTGATGACGTAGGACGTGTGGGCGAGGGTCACGTGGGTTAGAGAAGTTTCAGTCACGATCCTGAAGTCGGACTTCACCTCCGTTAATGTTACGGTCCCGGGCCGGACAAACACCGATGTCTGGAGAGCGACGCGATCATCGACGGGCGTCTGCAGCACCTGTGACGAAAGTAAATATCAGAAGAAGGCACCAAGCCGGAAAGGCTATTAAGTACGTGATGTAACAGTTACATTAACTGCCTCCAGTATTTATCTTATCAGGAAACTTCACTTACCAGGCGTGTTCCCACGGTAACAGTCTGCACGTTAAAGGAAGTCAGGGTCACGGCCACGCTGTTGAAGGCCTGGTCGGTGACAGTGACACAGCGGTCGATGGTGATAACTTGGGTGACAGTTGGGGTCAAGAGTGCGTCCACTCTTCTAACTTGAGGAGTACCAATAGTCCTTATAATGTTAACACCTGATCCACTGGTCACACGAGGAACAGTTACTTCTCTAAACTGACCGCTACCCACGCCCTGACCGAAGACCGCCCCAGACGCCTGACCGCTGCCTACGCCCTGACCGAATACCACCCCAGACGCCTGACCGCTGCCTACGCCCTGGCCAAAGACCGCCCCAGACGTCTGACCGCTGCCTACGCCCTGACCGAATACCACCCCAGACGCCTGACCGCTGCCTACGCCCTGGCCAAAGACCGCCCTAGACGCCTGACTGCTGCCTACGCCCTGGCCAAAGACCGGTCCAAATACATGCCCGTTACTAATGTCTTGAGGAAAGACGGGGCCGGATGGGCCAGTTAGAATAATGGGAGGCGACTGACTTATGGCAACATCCTGGCCAAGGTGACCCGTCCTGCCCGAGGACCCGAGACCATTTGTAGGTAAATTGTGTGGACCAACGAGTGGGTTAGGAAACCGTGCATCAGGTATGTTGTTGCCGAGAGTAGATCTCTCAGGTACGGAGAGATAAGGGATCTGGAAAATTAAAAATACGTTAAGACAAGCAAATGTCAACATTCCATCCGATTCAATATATATATGTCGTACCTAGTAGCCAGAACGCACTTTTCAGCCTACTATGCAAGGCCCAATTTGCCTAATAAGCCAAGTTTATGAATTAATTTTTTTTCGACTACCTAACCTACCTTTTTCTGCTACCTAACCTATAAAGGTAGGTTAGGTAGGGTTGGTTCGGTCATATATCTACGTTAATTTTAACTCCCATAAAAAATATTGACCTCATACATAATGAAATGGGTAGTTTTATCATTTCATAAGAAAAAAGAAAATATTTTAATTCATAAAAACTGCTTATTAGGCAAATCGGGCCTTGCATAGTAGGCCGAGAAGTGCATTCTGGCTACGACATAATATATATATATATATATAAATCATGCTGCTCTAGCATGATTATTTGTCCATTAAGTTTAGATTTAGGAAATTTATAAATTTAGAAGGAAAATCTCTATTCAGTTCCTTAAGGTATTATGATATTCAAGACTTACTTGAACTGGCCTGTACTGGGCTGACACATTGACTACAAATAGAAACAACGCTCCCAAGATTGCAGTGAACATCGCCATCTGTAAAGACCCAAGTGTATGTTACAATTAAACACGTATTCTCAAGTTGCATTTACAAAATGTAAACAGACAACGAGCATTCGGTACAACAATTTTCCTAAATGCAAAAAGGAAACGCATCACCTTTAAACAGCAGGGAAGTTGATGTTTACTCAGTGAAGGTCAGGAGGCAACTGACTACTCCAGTCCCCGCTGCCTACGTCAACACCTCCCTCACACCAGGGAGGGTTACCACCTCGTCGCTAACCTCGATATTACGACACATTGCTACATACAAGGTCATGATTACATGCCCGCCATGCTGTGCTGTAATGCTGACCTTAGGCTACATGACATGTAATATTATATTTATTAAATTATATTTACTAATTAAAAAGTCACCACGAGTAGATTTAATTTTACTAATTAAAATGTAATAATATTTTTGTAATTTCTATATTTCGAGTGAGAACGAAACTAACTGACGACTATATACCGAGTATTGACAGTTAATATTAGGTATTATGGACTGTCATATCGTTCAGACACAGACTGGCAGTTATCGTTGACGTGACACTATCCGAACACTCATTAAGACAGGTAAAGCCTTGCACAATGAAATCGTATTAACGTGGTGTATCAATGAGAAAATTAGTACGAGCCACTTTGATGTTATTTCATTGGTCATTTGAAGAGAAGTGTTGGAGGTAGAACTCCTTGATCACTGCCAGAGTGCATGGGGGGGGGGGAATGAGTGAAGCCCCTGATTGGGTTTCAGTGGAAGCCTCAGGACCTCCAGAGGATTCAGTTGAATTCCAGGTTGTATTGTTTTTTATCATGTTGTGGTGTAGTGGTCTAGTGCGGGGGTTTGGGAGTACCAAGTGTGCGGGGTTCGAATCCTCCTCGTGGTGACTTATAGGTAAAGGTCTGATAGTAATCTTAACAATGGGGCTACCTGGTTCTCATTCATATATGATGTATTATGTAAATACTTCCTATATCAACGTAGACTCAAAATGTTCAGGCAGTATATTGGCAGTGTTGAAGTAGTATTTTCACAATGTCAAAGCAGTAGGCTCAGAATATCCAAGTGGTTGCCTCAAATTTTCCAAACAATGCTCACAACGTTCAAGCAAGAAGCTCTCAATACTCATGTCCTAAAAAATAAAAATATTAGCGGAAGAAAATACATTCATCCCGTCAAAAGAGATGATTAGCCATCAATATTGCAAGGCCGAGTTACACCGTGACCGAGTTGACAACGCAGATTATTCCCGTTATGTTCACGATTCTGAACATGTTCAGTGTCAGACCCAGGTGCAGGGGTTCTCTTATACCACATCTATTAACATATGGTATATCTTAAGAAATATTCCTTGGTGATATTTAGCGCCCTCTGATTATTCCGCACATATGATGCTACAAAGCCTTCCCGGTTTGGTGCCTACTTTTTGATAATTACTCATTCTTGCTTCCTACAGGTTTTCGCATGGAAACATTTTACGAAATTTCCTGCCACATTATAATACTCATCAATCTTCATTTAAACAGTTTATATACCCAGACTGATGGTATTTTGTATTTGTGCCTGCAGGAACAAGCTGTTAACTTTGGGTTAGAAAGGCGGAGTCAAAGTTGCCTAATGTACTGACGCATTACGTATTTTCCCCTTTCATATCCTCAACATATATTTAACATTTTCTAAGGATAAAATCCGTAGCAGCTGTAACTCCTAGGCACCTATTTACTGCTAGACGAGTAGGGTATCAGTCGAAAAGATACCCACTTATTTACCTCTACCGGGACTAACCCAGGATCTTAGGATTGCGACCCCCGAGCGCTATCTACTCAGCTAAGCACTATATCCACAAACAGCCATGTTACCTACAAACTCGTGCACGATAGCTGCAGAACTTCCCATTAAGGTTTTGACCCAATGACTTGTGTAAACACTTGTAAGAGAGGTCTAACCAATGACCTAAAAATTTAAACCTGTTCGCGTCTGCCGTAAGAAAGTTTGCACAGGCGCCGTGAACAACGAGGTGCTTCAAGATGAAATATTAGTCATTTACTAGAGTCCTTTAGATCAAATTAAGACCATTAGTACAAAAGTTTATACTAGCAGTGGGTTCCAGCGTGAAGTAGATGAATACGTCTTTAAACCGATGGATACCTACTACTATTGTCCCCTGAAGTTAATTTCCCAATCACACATGGCAAGTGCGCGCCTGTACATTGGGAGGGTGGGGGGGGGGGGCTCTTCAAAGTTAAGACTCATGAGGTACGTAAAGTTTTAAACCAGCAACGTCTGACAAGCACGAGTAACCAAGAATACGCACCTCCGGGAGTTTCAAATCTGCATCGGTACAAAATATTTTGTTTACCAGACCACACTAGATAGTGAAGGGACGAAGTTTCGGTCCGTTCTGGACATCTGGATTGTGAAAATCTGCTCTAGAATCTACTAGAGAATGGTCCAGGACGGACCGAAACATTGTCATCTTTACTTTCTAATCTGTAGTTTGGTCAACATTTCAACCACGTTATTGTAACTCTTCGTCTGCAAAATCTTTTCTTTACTGCCAGAGTTTGGTAACAAAAGTTTAATTTTTGAACCGTTATCCAAGTCGAGTCCCTGGTTCACGAATATTAAGTACAGGTCTCAGACCAGTCATGATTATTAGAATAAAGGAGTGGGTTAAGGAGTTATATCACGTCCCCCTAGTTTTGACTACTGCATCACACTAGTTTGCATTTTTAACCACTAGCCTCTTGTGGCTGGCATTGATATCTAGAGATGGCGTGCGCCTTAACCCTCCGACTGACTTTGCGTAACCTCATTTTGGCTACATTCTTTAACCAGTTACTTTCTTGGAAGCAAGGATTTCCATAATACATCTTACTCTTCAATCTTTTATTGTAAAGTTGATACATGGTTTTCAAACTAGTATGCAATGTCTTTGGAGGGTCACATTATGCGTAGTATCTGGCAGTGGTGGAGGTAACCGTGGTTGTCACTATCTGGGTGACTGTAGTAACAATATCTTGTACTAGTTCTTGTGTAGTCACCACAGGTACCGTCTGGATCTGTAATTCAGATAAACCATTAGTAGCAATAAATTTTAGTTACGATGGGTAATTTGTAGTACATAAAACAAGCCTCCTGTGTTACCTCGTGAGTGACAGCGACGTGGGTTATAGTCTGCCAGTATTTAACAGTATCTGTGGTGGTGACGAACTGACTGTAGATGGACACCATTGTGCTCACTGGGTTGACCCCCACCGTAGCCGTCTCAACCACTACCGGTGTGGAGGTGACCCTTATCACAGAGGTCACGGTCTGTGGATACTGGGGAACAAAGTCCCATTGGGTGGTTGTCTGGGTGACTGTCAGGGTGATCGCCGTCTGCTCTGTAACCCACACGTCAGAGGTCGTCGTCTCCCGCAGCGTGTGGGTCAGGGTTGTCTGGAGAGAACCAGTCAAGTTAAGACAGCCAGTTTAAAAATTATATTATGTATACTATATATGTAGACAAATATATTGAAATACTACGTACCTGAACAGTGACTGTAGAAGTTGTTGGAGTGACGACTGGGAGGGGCGCGTGGGTGCCGTAAGGGACGAACCCCTGACCCTGGATCTATGGTGGAAGAGCATCAAAACATTAACATTCATTATGTGTGGTAGACTGTAGTGTATTTGACTAATACTATGGTTCTTACCTGAGAGACCAGGCAGAGAACGGAAAGTAGTGCAAGTGCAGCCATCTGAAATTATAATTAATGTCAGCAGTTTGTCTTTAAGCTTTCTAAAGGGATTTATTTTTAACTAGTAAATGTCAAGGCTTAATTACTAGCTAAATTAGTGCATCAGGCAATGTGAACGTTCCGAGGTCACAGTACGAGCATATTTAACGCCATATTTACTTTATAGCAAAAGAACTTTTACTATAAGCAGTAGTTAAAGCATTGTATTTAAGTTTTGGCGTAGCTAACTTGCGTACACTGGTACACTATGCATTAGTAATAAGACTTAAAAAAGCACTATTAGCATTTATTTTGCCATTGTTTCTAGCTCAATGTGATAATGGTTATATGATAAGACTTCACGTCTTTGAGCTTGAGCGGTGGGCTGGTTTTAAATCTATAGCATGTGATTTAGTGTGTACTAGTACAAACTAGCGTGTGTCTAGGTAAAGTTTCGAGGATGAAAATTTTATTGCCCTTTTAGTTAAATTAATATAGTTTAATAAAAGTACGTACGCAATTTCTTAGGTAACCCTAGCGTTTTAGACACTAGGGGTTGCGACAATGCAGTTTTGAAAGTGCAAGCTTTTAAGACAATCTTAGAAAGGTATGCTATTTAACCATGAGAGGGGAAGGGGGTACCTGGGTGTACGTTTTCCCCTTTAACTTATGTTTAGTTAACCCTGCATGTTTGGTGTAATAGTATGAAACTTTCACCCTGGGAACGGCCATTAAAACATTCTAGCACTTTTAGAATCGAGTTTGAATTAAAGCCTATTAGTTTTAGTCTGCCTATTAAGGTATTACTTTTAGTAGTTAATACCTACTACAAATAAGGTGAAACACTAAAGCAAGTATATTTAGTATATTTATTTGTCTAAACTTAAGATTCTTAAAGAGTAATTTCAAAAGGTTACGATTAGCATGATTAACTAGCCGCCTTTACTAGGAAGAGCTAGATCATACCATGAAACTTCCCTATCGACTTAAAGTACCAGTTAAGATGTGAACGTTTATATAATAGTTGACAACCTAAGTTTTTAATGGTACCACTATTTAGTTATGAAAAACTCCCTCAAAGCCATAAACTTTTTTCTAGACATTACTTACAAAAATAAGTTTCTAAAGCTATTTTAAACGATTTACCAATATGGCTAAATAGCCATTACATTATAAAACTATTCGAAATGCTCAACCACATACAACAATGAACTATTAACTAACCTTTAAGCTAGAAGTCAAAGTTGCTTTACCTACCGCAGGGAACACACTGACAACTGCACGGCAGAAGGCCACCTTGTTGCCTCTCCCTCACCTGGAATGGTTGCCTTCTGAACGATTAGGATGCCTACTAAATTAGCGCCATCTGTTGTCCAGAGAATACCCTAAAGTTGTTATTGGAAGAGAGAAAGGAACGAGGGAAGGGAGAAGATCTTACATTTCGTTTTTGATTTATTGATTTTCATAAAATCACTGGTTTTT
The DNA here is from genome assembly GCF_040958095.1 of Procambarus clarkii. NCBI lineage: Eukaryota > Metazoa > Arthropoda > Malacostraca > Decapoda > Cambaridae > Procambarus > Procambarus clarkii. The sequence continues at coordinate 17,806,174 of NC_091158.1, forward strand.
CATCTTTTTACAAAATTAGCTTTCAGTAATTTGTTTACACTAATGATTGCAAAAGCATTCAGCATAAATAACAACTGTAAGACGTGTATGGGCAAAAATAATAGTTAAAAAACTAAATCTTTAATTTGTTGTATATTAGAGTAGATTACATGGATAAAAGCGAAATTATATAAGAGAAACATTGTACATAATGTCATCATCATCAGAAGATTAAGGAGCTGACTAGTATTAGACTCGCTTTTAACACTGAGTTCATGTAATAGGATTGTTACTTCGACAGATCAGACCCACTTTGAACAAACAGTTCATGACTTCGAGAGGATCTAGAGTAGTTTTCAGCAAAGCCATTTGTTTGTGACAAGAACTGTGCAATAAACTCCTGTAACCAGCGAGGAATACCTATAGTTAATATACACATTAACCGACTACCAATAGATCACATATTTTGTTTCATTATCGGTTAATTTGTCTTTGGGATTTTTGTATGCAGCGAATAATTAACACGGAAAAAAATCTGTTGTTTTTCCTGACAGTTTTATCAAAGTCCAAGTTATATTTTTAGTAATTTGTGATAACTCGGAGAATAATTTAATGTTTTATACTTTTCACACAGAGATCACACTAACGTGATGCATCAAATGAAAAAATCCACAAGGGCCGCGACGAGGATTCGTTCATTTAGTGTTTTTCTTGGTATAGTTTACGATTCCATTATTTCCGTATCCCCGATGGGATATATACACAGAGGTGTATCCCACTGCTTAGCGGCATGTTCCGGTGTATATTCACAGTGTTTACGACTTTAATATGCTTACTAGTTTTAAAGTTAACTGTTGCCGTGGTCTTAATAACCTTCCAGAGATTGATAGGCCTTAAACTCAACACTAAACGATGACTTACACTCACTACGGATAACGTAATATTACTATACCTGACAGTAACTGACAATATTTCACAATATCAAACAATACCTGACAATACTTGGTAAAATATTTCGAAACCTTTAAATACAAATAATTTGACATTTAGATGATTATGAGAGACTTAAACTACACTCCAGGAGATGAGGATACGACGACGTTTCGGTCCATCCTGGACCAGAATCGACTTATTAATTACTCTGGACAGGCTGAAACGTCGTCGTCTCATCATGTGTTGTGGGGTTTAGTCTTCATATCTTCATCCACATCATTGCGACTCATCGTCTGCACTTAGATGATTATAATCCGAGGATTAATTCTCACTTCTAAATAATTTACTTTGCTGTGGCCTTGGCTTATCTATGTTGGTCTTATCCTATGGTTTCTGGGTTGGAGTTGGTTAAAGCTACGTGCCTTGGGATTTAACTAAAGTTATGTCTGGTAACGAAATTCATGTAACCATATTTTAGCGCTGTAATTAAATTTCCAGCAATATTAGAGCTACAGTTACGCAATAAAGTCTGCCAAACTAACGTCATAAATTAGATATTTTATAACTAGAACCACTAGTAAATAATATATTTAATTTTACCGAGGATTTCCAGTTTTCTCTTCCGCCGTGTGAAATAAGAGGCTTTCGGTTATACGTAGTCAGACTTGTGTTCCTACGTTCAGTTCTATAATCGCAATATGAACATCTCTTATAGAGCTTGTTATTTCTTGTTAATGTCAAGAGAAATAGTCAATGTATATTCAACTGCTAGAGTAAAATTGCGTTTAATGTTCCTGTTATGATTAAATAAAAATCTTGTAAACATTACACTAATTATAAAATGTTAGAAATGATTATAAATTAATAAAATAACCGTATTACAAAACTTTCGATTTGTTAACTTAGTACCTGTAAAATCTTAATGATAAAGAATGTGTCCCAAGATAGGTCAGACGCTTGCAGATAGTTCCATACAAGACAAAACATTGCCTTTAAGAATTATTGCTTGCGACATGTTAAAGTGATAGTTTTCCCCTAATTCTTCCATTTCCTAACGTTTAACATGTATGGATTTTTTTGTACTTTTATGACTTATCACCGTCTTCGATTTGACGTTCTTGAAAGCTGAACTTTTATAGACAACTTATCTTCGCGTCATTGTTGGCAAAACTGTTGATAATTAGTGTTAATCATTTCTTTAGCCGGAATAAAAACCACTGCTACACAACGTTAAAAAAAAAACTTACATTAGGTATAGAAGAAGTTACATGGGTGCCACCTTTAGATTATAACCCCCAAAGATACAAGTTTTTCCGTATGCAATGTTTACCGCTGTATTCTTGCAGATTCTAACAGTATAAGAGTGTCTTATAAAAAAAGTTTAATTCAACAATGTTCCGTTTGTCACCTTTGTAAACTTGTCCCGAACAATACGAGACCTATAGTAAAGTTCTAACTACTATACACAGTTTATCATAATTAAAAGATGACAATTGCACCCTGCGGGTTGAAAACCTTTTTAACCCTATTAAACGTTTTTTTGAACATACAAAGGCAGTTTTCTGCCTTACCATTGTAATGATTCTGGAAGCCTACTTTTTAAACAAGTCTTGGAAAACCCACCCACGTAAAGTGGCCATGTTTCCACAGTCGAGGTAATTGCTGGTGGATTGTATTTTACTTCTAAAATTAGACTGACCGTTTTAGACTAAAAGAAGGCAAGCAAGCCACAAAAAGTACCAAACCGGGACTGCTATGAAGAAAGAATCTAGTATCTTGTTTAATTACCATAGTAATGAAATAACATTGCTTAAAGACATTGCTAGGGTTACTAATGTAGTGGCAAATATACAGTCAAGGGACGAAGTTTGTCCTACTTATATGGCACGAACATTTATCTCTAGGTCGGTTGTTTAGGATGTTTACAGGAAACTAATTTCACACCGTTTTTTGTTATACAAAAATTTGATATATTTATCAGAAAGTCTGATTTATAGTCAAATTAACAGGTTCTCAACTAGAGTATTGGCCGGTGGAGAACTGGTTGGGAGAGTTTCCTAACACCTAAAGGCAGTGTTCACCTTTCAGTAAATAGATACTCCGAGTAGTGTTATCCAGGGTAGGGTAAATTTATCCGGGACAATGGCGGCCATCTCTTTCCCGCCTTAGGGAAAGATGGCATTGACCAACTTTCATACAAGTCTTCAAGAAGAGAAGTCTGGTAATTATAGTACGAGGCAGATAATTTTGTCGTATAACTACAACCAGCGCCCCAAATTACAGGTAGTAAAACATGATAGATTTACTAAATGTTGCATACAATTTATTAGTCTAAGCAAGTCTAGTATTTTAGTTAACATTGGAATATTTAAAAACAGGAGTAAACCGCGCCATTTTAAGCCCTGTAGCCGTAGCCGCTGTTAACGAAGACAGTGTCGGTGACAGTCCGGTAGTTTGTGATTGTAGTCCTCTGGGTGCTGATGTTTGTACGCACCAAAGTCGCCGTATAGGATATCCTGAAATGAAAGTAATCTTAAGTTATAAAGTTAACCCACCTCCATACACACCAAATAGTCATTTTGAACACAAACTAATACGAATTACATACAGTAGAAACTTTCTAAAAGACCGAAATATTTATTTAAAGTTGAGAAAAGCTAGGTTTTAAACCAGTATTAAACCCAGCTTACTTCAGTTTCCAACTTACACTTGAGTGGCCGTGGTGGTGAAGGTGTACTGGCTGATGACGTAGGACGTGTGGGCGAGGGTCACGTGGGTTAGAGAAGTTTCAGTCACGATCCTGAAGTCAGACTTCACCTCCGTTAATGTTACGGTCCCGGGCCGGACAAACACCGATGTCTGGAGAGCGACGCGATCATCGACGGGCGTCTGCAACACCTGTGACGAAACATTGTTAAAATCATCTGCGTCAAGACAGTGTTCTCGACTTTGAATCAGTATTACTGTGTCAACTTACCGCTCGTGTTCCCACGGTGACAGTCTGCACGCTGAAGGAAGTCAGGGTCACGGCCACGCTGTTGAAGGCCTGGTCGGTGACAGTGACACAGCGGTCGATGGTGATAACTTGGGTGACAGTTGGGGTCAGGAGTGCGTCCACTCTTCTAACTTCAGGGCTGCCAACGTTTCTGAAGATATTACGACCTGGGCCACTGGTTACACGAGGCACGTTAACCTGGTTAGACCGTCCACTATCAAGAATTGTAGGTTGACCAATGCCCACACCTTGGCCAAACACACCCGCACCAGACGCCTGAGCACTGCCCACACCCTGGCCAAACACACCCGCACTGGACGCCTGAGCACTGCCCACACCCTGGCCAAATACACCCGCACCAGACGCCTGAGCACTGCCTACACCCTGACCAAACACACCCGCACCAGACGCCTGAGCACTGCCCACACCTTGGCCAAACACACCCGCACCAGACGCCCGAGCACTGCCCACACCCTGACCAAACACACCCGCACCAGACGCCTGAGCACTGGCCACACCCTGACCAAACACGCCCGCCCCAAGAGTGCCAGATCCTACAGAGGAAGGAACGGAAGCGCCATGACTTAAAGCAACACCCTGGGGAAAGTTGACCGTCCCGCTTGGTAAGGGTTGAGAACCAGCAGGGAAGTTATTGCCAGGAACGAAGTTGAAGTGGCCGGTCTGTGCAGGGAACTGGTCGACAAGTATTATGGCAGGGGCGGGTGACTTTGCTGGCAGACCAGTCTCCGAGATCTGGAAATATTAATGATAGAATGTAGTTTAGAAGGAGAGATTTACGGCCACGCCAGAGTGAAAAATGAAGGTTAAGACTAAACAGTAAATTGAGTAATTTTAAATTATTAACAGTGTGCCTTAAGAGCAAGATTAGAAGAAACTTACTTGAACTGGTCTATATTGGCAAGACACATCTGCGACCAGACAAACCAACGCTCCCAAGACTGCAGTAAACAACCCCATCTGTAATCAAGCCATGTGTACATTATACTTCACACACGTTATATTATCACATGTCTAAACGCATCAAACGGTTTTAATGTAATTGAAACTACCTTAAAACCGTAGACAAGTTGATGTTAACTCGGTGAAGGTCAGGAGGCAACTGACTACTCCAGTCGCCGCTGCCTACGTCAACACCTCCCTCACACCAGCGGCCTGGTCGCTATCCTCGATATGACGACACATTGCTACATACAAGGTCATGTTTACATGCCCGCAATGCTGTGCTGTAATGTTGACCTTAGACTACATGACATGTAATATTTATTTAACAAAATATTAAAAAATAACGAAATTCCGAGTGAATGAGGTTAATTGACCACTAATTATCAATTGAACATTGACAGTTATGAAGGAACAGACTGTCAGATATCATGTACTTGACCCACTGGCGTGTATTATCACCATGACACAGGTTGTCACATCACCTTTCAACTAGGTAAGTTCAAGACAAAGTTTGAGAAGATTCAGAGGTATGCCACCAGATTAATCTCAGAACTGAGAAGTATGACCTACAAGGAAAGGCTATGGGAGCTAAACCTCACGTCCTTGGAAGACAGAAGAGAAAGGGGAGACATGACACCTACAAAATTCTTAGGGGAATTGATAGTGTGGACAAATACAATCTATTTAGCATTATTGGAACACGAACATGAAGACACAGGTCAAAACTTAGTACCCAAATGAACCACAGAGATATTAGAAAGAATTTTTTCAGTGTCAGAGTAGTTAACAAATGGAATGCCTTAAGCAGTGATGTTGTGGAGGCTAACTCCATACACAGTTTCAAATGTAGATTGATAGAGCCCAGTTGGCTCAAGAATCTGTACACCTGTTGATTGACAGTTGAGAAGCGGGACCAAACATTCAAAGCTCAAGCCCTTCAAGCACAACTAGGTGAGTAGAAGTAGGTGAGTAAAGACTGTCACGTATAGTGACCTTGACACTGTCTGAACGCTCATTATGAGAGGTGAAAGATTGACAGCCCATCATCTTACATCTGAACAAAAGACTGTCCTGATCGCAATGTATTTCACAAATATTGGCTTATTATCTTGAGGTTATCTTGAGATGATTTCGGGGCTTTTTAGTGTCCCCGCGGCCCGGTCCTCGACCAGGCCTCCAACCCCAGGAAGCAGCCCGTATTAACCTAAATGTTTGTTTTCTTAGACCCATCAACCTGACGACGTTCGAAGCTATGAGACTCATTATGTATTTCGTTCTCTTGTAATCTTTCATGTAAACACTTCTTAAGTCAACTTAGACTCACAGTAGTCAAGCAGTTGGCCCACACTGTTCTTCTTCTAAACAAAATTCTGCTATCTTCTTTGTCTGCCATCAGCAATATTTCAAGAGAAGATTTTTCATCGGAACTGCATACTTTACGTTAAATTAATACTGATAATCGGCCTATAATCTCTCCGTCTGTAAGTTGACGCATATTAGTAATGTTACATTTAAGATGCTGTACAACCTCAGTGCTAGTTCCAGATGCAAGGCGCTCGCTTATACTACATCTGCTAAGTCCCAGATGAGCCACAGAGACGTTAGAAAGAATTTTTTCAGTGTCAGGGTAGTTAACAAATGGAATGCATTAAATAGTGTTGTGGTGGAGGCTGACTCCATACACAGTTTCAAATGTAGATATGATAAGAGCCCAGTAGGCTCAAGAATCTGTACACCAGTTGATTGACAGTTGAGAGGCGGGACCAAAGAGCCAGAGCTCAACCCCGCAAACACAACTAGGTGAGTACATCTAGTAAGTCTTAAGACTTTCTTGCTTCCCAAACACGTTTGTCTAAGGAAACGATTAGGAGAAAGTATTACAAAAAATAATTGAAAGGTCTAAGAGCGCATTACATTATTTAGATTTGTTACATATCCAAACCCAAATCCTGTGGGGTTTTTTTTTCCTCTCATGGCTAGAAGGATGGAGCTTTGTTAGGTTAACCATATTGAAGTGGCAGATTTAGTGGCCAACATGACCATATCTATGAGCGAAAACTACAACCTAGTGGGCAGTTTCCAAGAGCAACGCCAATTCAACGTTCAATTAAAGGCGATTTAACATCGAACAAACACCAATCATGTGTATGTTGTGATCACTGGGAAAACATTCCATTTTCTGATTTTTTTTCCCCTATAACCACTGACTATACTGCCCGTTCTCCTAATGTCTCCCAACATCAAGAAAACGGTTAATTTAAGGTCCTCTGCTAACCTACCAGAGGACCCAAAGCAGAAAACGGGACATTACGTCACTTCCGCGAACAGCTTCTATTTTCTAGTGTGAAAATTTTTGGCCTTATTTAACGCATACGAGCGAAAACCGACGTTCTTTGCAGGACACGTTCAACTATAACCACTGGGAAGATAAGCTACACGTCCTCAAACCAAGTCCATTCCATCCAGCAGTCGACCCCAAAGACTCATTCATCAATTTTAACATGTTCATAATATGAATTCTCATAAATTAAGTTATATATTAACATACTGTGCATATTTAGGTTAGGTGTTTAGGGTCTGTCGACTTATTTGTAGTACGCGAGTGAACCATTTACAGTGATGTGCTTCGAACGAAAGTAGTCAGTGAAGCACTTGAGAAGTGTTCGAACGTCATCAGTTGTGTAAACGGTTTTTCCCCTTTCATAAACGGGGTTTGGCGGCTGCATGGAATGGTCTTTCGCCTTTTGGGACGGAATTAATCTGCAACCAATAACCAGTTCTCGTATCTAGAGAGACCTGAACCTTCAACCTTGCACTTTAGTGGGCATAAATGCAAAACTAGACATTGGTTGCACCTTGAATCAACGCTACGTTAATTTAATGTGAAATGAACGTTATGCTGCGTAGATTCTCAATTTGTGCCAACTTGGGGTACATCTGCCATAATGGGTCGTCCATATAGCGAGGTCCATAAGGTGACCAATATTACCGAGATTCTCGGTTCGAGTTTAGTTTTGATCCAATATTTTCTGCCATATTCATTCCAGTGTATTCCCGGGAACAGGAGAAAACCCCCACCTCGAGATAATAAAATGTTGACTTCGCTCGCAACTATTACCTCAAGATACAACTTTGAAAATGAGATGGTATGGGGGCCGAGGAGGAAGTTTAAGTATTTGGAAGAGGGCACTATGAGTACTAGTCTCAAGACGTCTGATGAAAACGCCAACGTTACTATTTTGTAAGTTTAGTAGAGTATATACATAAAGGCTAGTATCCTAAAGACTTTTCTTCCGTCTTCAGATAATTTCCGATATACCCAATTTTTACCTAGGGCAGCGGGCCGCCAACCTCCGAGGCTCACGGATCACCAAATTCATTATTTTAGGTCCCCGGGACCAAACAAATTAGTCTATTCCAATTATGACATTACATAGCTTAGAAGAAATACATAGGGCATAAATCGTCTGGAGAACAATTAGTGGTCCACGGACCACCAAATGGTGAACGTCAGACTAGGGAATAAGATTATCAACTGAGGGAACCGCTTCGGAAGCATCAGCGAACCTGCCGCCTTTAAGCAATTCCGAAGGGATGGCCACCGCCCTACCAGAGACCGGCAGTGTAATAGGAAGTCTGTGTCCTGTATTGCGAGGTTTAACCGAAACCTTCCTCATTTAACAGTAACACTTAAATCTTCCTACATGGCTTTACTTCTCGTGCAAGTAATTGAAGATCAACGTTTTCTTTAGCTTTATTAACAATCTATATAAATTTTATATTTAACATTAACAATATTTAGTAGACAAGTAGAGTTATCTGGATGACCGTAGTTTCCATCTGGCAGCATTTTGTCGTTACAACAGGAACCCTCTGGACCTGGAATAAGAAAACCATTAATTTGAGAAGCGTTACTACGTGCTTACATATAGGCAGCAAGGAACCAATACAAGATTTCATCGTATCGTTAAAAAATTTTACCACGAGACTGACAACCACGTGGGTTATGGTCTAGTATTTAGAGCATCTGGTAGTGACAAGACGACACCATTGTGCTCACTGGGTTAACCCCACCGTAGCAGTGTCAACCACTACCCGTGTGGAGGCGACCCTTAAATAGGGGGTCACCGTCCTGTATACTAGGGACGAAAATTACCTTAACTAGTTACCATGGATCAATTACTGCAGGAACAACACTAGACTGGTATACTAACGCAGGTTATGAGAGATGCGCACCCTTCATGTACAATTCCGTGAGATAGTGGTACACCATTCTGCAAGAAATAATTATTAATGTAGATATTGGCACTTTCAAAACAAAATTTGAAGCCAATCTAAAATTTCAGAAAAAAAATTTAGTCAGGGTCGTGCTAATGACAGGCTTTTTTTTTCGGGCTATTATAACTAGCGGTAGCTAGTGTCAAAGTCTTTACGCAACTTTATTGAGAAGTTTAACCTAAGTAACCATAATAGTATATTCAAAACATACCTTAAGAAAGCGCCAAGGATTATAAACAGTAGTATTAACAGGATGAAGTACCGTAGTTGCATGACAAAAGTACGTATTTCGCGCCTAGTTGCTGGCATCTGGTTGAATAAAAGTACTTATTAAACAAGCTATTTAAAGCTTCAGGGATAGTTATTTAGAACACTTACGCTTATTTAATGCCTCTAATAATAAAATTTTAGCTTTATTAATCAGGGTAACGTTTGTTGCAGGTACTGTTTCAGTTTCTTAAACCTCTATAGAAATTTATCTAGGACAAGGTCATTATTGGGATGCAAATGAGAACTTAAAATTTTACATCCAAATACCTATTTTAAAATGATTAATTATTCAAGCACCAATAAGCTTTGGAATAGAATAAGGCCTTACACCTTAGGAAGGCAGAAGTATTTGCAATATAGCAAAGTTATTTGATAAGCATTTGATACCATATTTCTTAGCAACACCAATAGAATTAATATCCAAAATTAAGCAACAATTTAAAAGCTGGGGCACTATGCAAATTTTTAAAGATAATTTTGACAAACATAGTAATAAAGTTACACTAATCAAAAATTATCCAATTTTTTTCTGGAGGGAGATTATCAGCACCACTAACCAATGCACAATCTTTACTTAAACACCATTATTACAACACACAAGCATTTACAACTCCCCCTACCCAAAGTCAATAATAAATTTAGTAACTTAAACATTAACCTTTTTAAATTTGAAATGCAAAATTCACCGGACAACAGCAGGGGACAAACTGAGGGGCTCCCAGCAGCAGGCCACCTTAATGCCTCTCACACACACACCAGGACAATACCTCTGAGGCCAGATGCTACTTTAGCGCCATCTATTGTCTGGGGAATCATCTACAGTTCTAGTGATAGAATTAGAGGAAGGACGGGAAGATGGGGGTGGAGGGGGGGAAGAATGTGTATACATTTCATGGTCGATCTATTGAATGTTATAAATGCACAGGTCTTATTTTTCATTTGTTCATCTTTTAAACAATTATTTCAGTAATTTGTTTAGGCAATGGATTAAATGAACAAATTATATATATATATATATATATATATATATATATATATATATATATATATATATATATATATATATATATATATATATATATATATATATATATATATATATATATATATATATATATATATATATATATATATATATATATATATATATATATATATATATATATATATATATTAACTTTCTTAAGTTTATTTTCACACTATATTTATGGTGTGACGCCTAGAGAAACGTTTCGCAAGACACTCCATACATTTTCAAAGACAAGTTTTCCATGCTCTGCCAAGGCTTATATTCGCTTGGGGTGAGTTGATAAAGTACATGATTGAGATAACCAAGTGAATGAATGGCATATGGTGTATTTAATAGGCGTGTTCTATGTTCTTGCTTCTACTGTTTCTGTGTTGGTTCGGGGTTTTGAAGTGGATAGAATTTAATTGTGATATTTTGCTGTAGATTGCTGGTTTTGACTTTTGGATGTGTAGGGCCTCGCTGATGTCGAGTTTCCTGTTGTTGTACCTGTCGATAATTTCTGTGTTGCTTGTTAAGATTTATCTGGTGATGGTCTGGTTGTGAGAGATTATATGCTCCTTGATGGAGCGTTGTTGTTTGTGCATTTTTTTTATTTGCAAACACATAAATACAACCATAACAGAAAAAAACATCATCAGCATTAACTTTAACAAGTCAAGAAAAACATGAACAGAACTCAAGAACAGTATAACAAACACACATGAACAAAAGTCGTAGAATACACATATTGGAAACAAACATAGGTAGACACCTAAACACAGTCAGAAAGGAAAAAGTACCAGGGCACTATATCCTAACACTAACAAGGCAAAAAAAATACACATGAACAAAACTGAGAATAACATAACTATTCTATTTCATATCAATTTAGTCACTGTGAGATATTAGACAGATTATCAACACTAGTAAATGTGATGTAAGCTTTGCATTACTGATGAAAGTCTCCTCTTTACAGAGGGGCTGAAGGCAGATAAAGAAAGTACCAGATTTTGATTATTTTAAATATGAACAGTGTGAGCTTACTGCTTGAACAGTGTGAGCTTACTGCTTGAACAGTGTGAGCTTACTGCTTGAACAGTGTGAGCTTACTGCTTGAACAGTGTGAGCTTACTGCTTGAACAGTGTGAGCTTACTGCTTGAACAGTGTGAGCTTACTGCTTGAACAGTGTGAGCTTACTGCTTGAACAGTGTGAGCTTACTGCTTGATCACAGAATCTACGATTTAAGGAATGTTTACATGATAGATTACAAGTTTTGTTATAAATTGATATACACAATATATACAAAGAAAGCTTAGTGCCAAGGCCCCAGCACAAACACAGGAACAGTGCAAAATGAAAATAACATAAAACACAAACAGATACACAAAGGAAAAAACTCAGAAGCACTAAGAAACTAGAATATAAACAAAACAATAACAAACACAGGAGCACCCAACACAGGGTGCCAGCATAGACCGGGAACGAGGTCAAGCACGCTTGACAGGTTTCTCCTGATACTTATACTTCTCCGGAAACTGTGAAGTGAACGAAATTCATATCGAATCATACATTCGAACGTTGTCAGGTTGACAGGTCTAAAAACAGTCAAACTTTTAGGTTACTAAGTCAAAATGAGACAAATACATTGAGATCCAGACAGCCTTTTGTTCAGATGATGGGCTGACAAAATCCTCCCTCTCCTAATAAGTTTTCAGACAGTGTCAAGTTGATGATACGTGACAGTCTATAGCAAGGCAATGATATGCGACTGTCACGCAAATGATTTCAGTTTTGTTCTAGTAACAATGGTTAATATTCAGCACATAATGGTCAATTAAACTCGTTCTCTCATAATTTAGGAATTTATTAGTATTATTGTTTAAATAAATAAAATATTACATGTCATATAGCCTGAGGTCAGCATTACAGCACAGCATTGCGGGCATGTAAGCATGACCTTGTATGTAGCAATGTGTCGTAATATGGAGGTTAGCGACCAGGCCGCTAGTGTGAGGGAGGTGTTGACGTAGGCAGCGGCGACTGGAGTAGTCAGTTGCCTCCTGACCTTCGCCGAGTTAACAACAACTTGTTTACGGTTTGAAGGTTTTTTTGAGTTTCGCATTTACATTGAATGCGATATTTTAATTTTATTTAATGGGAACGTGGGATAATTTAACATTCGTTTAAAACATGGGGTTGTACATTATTTTTGGTTATTTCCAGATGAAGTTTATCTTTGGAGCCTTGGTTCTTCTGGTCGCCGATGTGTCCTGCCAGTATAGACACTTTCAAGTAAGTACTATCACTGATGTAACAACGTATATTTCTAAATGTCTGCTGCATAGACTACTGTAGCATACACACGCCTTTACACGTTAAATACTGAAATTGGGCTTGATGAGCTATAACTTGAAAAAGAAAGGTAATCGGAATTATTCTCATAACTTTGTTTGACAAATGCTTGTATATAAAACTTGTAAAGGCACTTGCCGATTCTGTTCTATAAGTTTTAGAATAAATGTAATATAGCTACGCGACGAATCTTCAAATCTACTATCGACCCCCAGAAACCTTCAAACTTTCGTACTGTGTTAAACGGTAACTCTTTTAAACAATAATATTTTAGGAATTTTTATTCATAGGTGTGGGTTAGGGGTTAGGTGTTTGGATTTTGTTGCAGTTATTTGTAGTACGTACATGAACCTTTTTATGGTTCCACCGAAATTGGTTCGTGAAACATTTCATGTCTGAAAAATTCAGTTGAATGTAATTTAACTCTTAACAGTTTGTAAAGTGCATGGAATATTTCCACTCAAAAGATGAGCCACCACACCCTAAATTTCAGTGGTTCAAAAGCTTGGGTCAAAAATACCCATAAGCTTTTACATAAACAAGAAAACCTAAATGCTAAAGTTGTACGTTCAGTTTAATAACATAATTTTAATGTTTAAAATTAAAGGCTTCCTTGGGCTAAAATTAAAGACAACCACTACTTAACCGAACTTAACAGACTACTTATGAGTAAGGGGGGGGGGAAATCACTTAGCTATAAGTGATTTCTTAAATAAAAGTAACCGTGACTAATTACGTACGTTTACCTTTCCAGATCCCTGACGTAGATCGGGGCCAGAGCTCGGCTCTCCTGGACAACATAATACGTACCAACCAAGTGCCTACACAAGCGAGCAGTTTTGGCTCTAACAATATTCTTGTAACTCCTCAAACGCAAAGTGGGACGGTGACCTTACCCCAGGGAGTTCTTGGTCAACCCATCCCAGTTACTTTCCCTGGACGGTCTGACACTACGTTTCATAAAGGTAGTGATCAGGTGGCTGGAGGAGTCTTTGGCCAGGGTGTAGGCAGTGGTCAGGCTGCTGGAGCAGTCTTTGGCCAGGGCGTAGGCAGTGGTCAGCCGGCTGGAGCGGTCTTTGGCCAGGGCGTAGGCAGTGGTCAGGCGGCTGGAGCGGTCTTTGGCCAGGGTGTAGGAAGTGGTCAGGCGGCTAGAGTAGTATTCGGCCAGAACCAAGCTGCAGTACTCGGTAGTGGCCGGTTTAGCAAAGTTAGCGTTCCTCGCGTGACTATTGGCAGCCCTGAAGTTAGAAGAGTGGACGCACTCTTCACCCCAACTGTCACCCAAGTTATCACCATCGACCGCTGCGTCACTGTCACCGACCAGGCCTTCAACAGCGTGGCCGTGACCCTGACTTCCTTCAGCGTGCAGACTGTCACCGTGGGAACACGCGCAGTAAGTGGTATCAGACACTGTACTGAATGTATTTCATTAATACTAGTTCGCTCTAGTAAATACTCTTTCGTCACAGGTGTTGCAGACGCCCGTCGATGACCGCGTTGCTCTACAAACTTCTGTATTTGTCCGGCCCGGGACCGTAACACTAACGGAGGTGAAGTCTGACTTCAGGATCGTGACTGAAACTTCTCTAACCCACGTGACCCTCGCCCACACGTCCTACGTCATCAGCCAGTACACCTTCACCACCACGGCCACCCAAGTGTAAGTTGTGAACGTACAGGGAGTGGGGGGGGGGGGGGTCTTTTGTTGGCAAAGAATCCCGTTCTTAAACTTTGTAGTTTCCATGTTGCTAGTAAAAGGGTCGGAACTCTTCCCTCCTGCCCACCCTTCTAGGTTTAATCACTTAAACTACGGCAGCTAACGCAGTTTTTTTTATACTAAATCCTATTATTGCACGAATGTTGGGTCAAGGGTTCAGAGATAATTAATTTTTTCCTTGAAGACCTTGTGAAAGAATAGTTGTGCCATCACCATAAGGCGACTAGTATTCCCTTTCCCAAGCTTCATTGAGCGCTATATTTGCATATTATTCCAAAGTTACTTTCAGTTTCTAAACGGAAATGCTAAATATGTAGTTTAGATTTGTGTAATTTACTTTACCTTAAGAGAAAGTAACTTGCCATAACGTGTAAACAATGTCAATAGTAAAGATGCATTTGAAGCATGTGCTTATTAACACTTTAACAGATTGTTTTATTAGAATTCCATTATTAGAATAATTAAGAATTATTAGTCCTGTGCTGCAATTATGGAATTTAAAGTACCTTCTTTAATTTCAGGATATCCTATACGGCGACTTTGGTGCGTACAAACATCAGCACCCAGAGGACTACAATCACAAACTACCGGACTGTCACCGACACTGTCTTCGTTAACAGCGGCTACGGCTACAGGGCATAATAATCTCTTGTGCTAATCTTTAAATATTAACATTACATAAATTCTATAACCTTGGCTTCAACAGTTTTATTACCAACCTTCGGAAACTGATTAAGACTTTACTTGATAACCCGAAAGTATACAAATAGCTTACTAAATGCAGCTGAAACTAGTTTCCTAAAATTAGACACTCGCAACTTGACCTGTAATTTTTGTAAATATTGGCACCCAGTAGTGAATAATTTAACTAGTGACTATGGACTTAGTTTCCAGGAAACTCTGGTTGTTTAAATGGTTGAGAAAATATAGGTTCTCTCATACAAAAAACCATAACGTTAAAGCAGTCGCACACAGAGATCACACTAACTTGTTGCATCAAATCCACAAGGGCCGTGACGAGGATACGGCCCTTGTGGATTTGTTCATTAAAGCAATCGGTTATTCACTAGGTAAAAAAAAAAAAAAAAAAAAAAAAAAAAATACTTTGTTCACAAGCACTAACAAGTTTTGGTCTCTGGAAGTACTTAAACACGGTAGTTTCAGCAGGCCATAACCTTCAGTGCTCGGTCACATTTCGCCTTCACATTTTATGGTTAAGGTAACGCTTAACACAACTGTAGCAAGTTAATGCACTCTTAAATTATAACTAATTCGTACTTGATGTACACCAGCTTTTAAAATATTATCGATGCCTAGTACTCGGTTACATTCTGCAAATGGTGCTGCTAGGTGAACATACCAACCACTCTTGGTTAATTTGACATGTCTTGCAACGGGACTTTTCCAGTAACACTTTCTTAATGGACCCGTGACAGTCACTTGTGAAAGATTAAACATGTTTGAACACGTAGTAGTAAGGCAAACATGAATTTTTATCTTGGCGCTGAAGTTTCTTGGCAATACGACTCTGTAAAACATATCGTATGTAACTTTGGCGGAGGGTTTCGGTTACAGCCAACATGGATAATTTGAGGAAAGGCCACTACTGAATTCACTAGGTTTCTATATTTGTTAATCTAGCCATTTTATTTGAGTTACTAATGTATTGAACAGTAATCACGTATTCTGACAATCTGATAGTTTTCAGTAATTCTGGCGCTTAGTCAAATATTGCAAAATGGAAAGTCTAGGTACTGCAATATTCGCTAACCATGGCAAGTAGCGGTGAGGGCATCGTGCACTAAACTCCACTGTTAGGTCTAAAGCGTATCGACCTCCTGAAGGGCTACCAAGACCGCTATAACTTGATGACCACGTATGTTTTATCCTGAATACTGTGTACATTGGAACGTGGAACACCTTGTATTCACCTTCAAGTATGTAGATTAGTTGAGAATACCTGTGTTCATTAGAGAACACGGTAATAATGGGGTACAGAAATGACTATAAAATACAAACTAACGCTATGAAAACTATAAATTAGAATAGCAAAGTATACAAAATTAAAGTTATTAAACGTGTAAAAATCCCAAAAATTGATAACCAAATTGAAAGTAATCTGATCCACTCGAAGCTAGAAAATTTCTCTCCAAAAGATCAAATCCGGACGCTTGGGGCTAGCATCATCAAAACTGGCGGATTAAATGCTCTACTGTAAAAGATGGACTTAAGCTGGTCCAGGTTAGCATAGTTCAAAAGGGAACGGCATACCGGGTGTCGCATTCAGACTCCAACGAGAATGTGTTGGCACTGGTCGCCACTACTAAATATTTTCAAACCAAACATTTCCAAACTTTTCATAGTAATATTCGCCATTATTCGCTGATCTTTGGAAAAATAATCATATTTATTGCTATCTGTAATTTGTTCGTGATAGCATAAAATAAGACAATCCTCCCAGAGCTTCTAAGGTTTCTCTAGCCTCAGTTATTTTCTTAAAGTTCTTCTCGCCAGCAACCACCAACACATTAGACAATTATAAAAAAAATGTAACAAAATAGATGAATATATCTGAATTTAATGAATATTTAGATGGA
The DNA here is from genome assembly GCF_040958095.1 of Procambarus clarkii. Taxonomy (NCBI): domain Eukaryota; kingdom Metazoa; phylum Arthropoda; class Malacostraca; order Decapoda; family Cambaridae; genus Procambarus; species Procambarus clarkii. The sequence goes on from NC_091158.1 coordinate 17,823,269, forward strand.
TAGATTGATGGAAGAATAGATTCATAGATGTATTGAAAGATGAATATATAGATCGATAGATGGACATGTTCATGGAAAGATGGACCTATAGATATATGTATTGATAGGTACATGGCAGCATAGATGAACAGATAGATGGACACAATAGATAAATGGATAGCTTGATGGATGGACAGATGAGACAGACTCGGAATACGCCGTGTCAACCCCCCCCCCCCCTCTCCCCACTAGTGAATCAATGTTCTAATGGTATTTACTTTTCTAAATTCCCTAAAAAAGGTGCTGCTTTGTTACCGGAGAGTTGCTGTCACAAACAAATGGCAGCAAAGCGGTCTAAATGCTGTCAAAGTTCCTATTACACGAACAGTCTGCTTAAAAACGTTTGTTCCAGAGTGAAAGTGTTCAAAGTGAGTTTGATGTTGTTTAAGATTCCTGTTACGCGGTCTGTTTGTTCAGTCATTCGGACACATGTTGGTGACGGTATCTTCCAGTAATCTACTGATGTCACTTTGTGCGACCTTATTTATTTTTTGTGGGAAGTATTATTTTTTTATTTGTATATGCCTCTAGACTACAGAAATTGGATATTATTCCCATCATATATATGGTTTGGCAGCTTAAGGAAAGACGTCTGCAAAGTACCCAAAGGTACTGATGATGTAAGAAACAGTATGTCAAAGCTCTAGATAAGGAGTCGGCAGCTTCGAGGAAGTCCGTCCTCCAAACAATGAAACAAAAGTGACTAAATGCACCCGCCAATCCCCTTGTTTATGAATGAAAACGGTTTACACACGACTCACAACTGATGACGTTCGAACACTTCCGGAACAAGTGCTTCGCTGACGAATTTTGTTCGAACCACAACGCTATAAATGCTTCACCCACGTATTACAAATACAAATAATCGCCAACAGAACCTAAACACTTAACCTAACCTATCCTATGCCTATATATACACAATATGCTAATATATTATAATGTTAATTTATATTTAAGAAAATTCCTGTTTTGAATGGAATGCATATTAAAATTTATGAATGCGTCTGTGGGGTCGACCGCTGGATGTAATGGACTTGAATCGAGGACAAGTGGCAAATAATCGTTAACAGAACCTAAACACCAAACTTAACCTAACCTACGCCAAACTATTTACATGTATAATAATGTAAATAAATATATGAGAACAAACCAATTTTTAATACACAGTATGTTAAAATTGATGAAAGCGTCTGGGGAGGACGACCGCTGCTTTCAACAGTCTAGTGTGAGGACAGATTGGCTGGTGATTGTTTATAGACAATAGATGACGCTATTAAAATAGTACTTGGCATCTGTTAGGAGGAACTTGTTGAGGGTGTGGGAGAGGCAACGAGGTGGACTGCTGCTAGTCAATCGTCAGTGTATTTCCTGCGCTTAGGAACTCGACTTCGTCCTCCTAGATCAAAGGTTGTGTTTTTATTGTTTTTTTTTGTTTTTTTTTGGGGGGGGGCTTGTTTTGAGGGGAAGTTGAGATTTTGTAAGTTTTATTACGGGGGTTATGGTGAAAGTATTAAAGAGTGTAGGTTTGAATAAACCTTCAAAGTGTTAGAATATGTAGGTTTTCGTATTTCGAAAAGTTGTTTGTTACCCAAAAAAATCTAATTCTTTTTAAATGCCATGTTATAGCTATGTAGCTCGCTCTATTTTCATTTTTCAGTGTGCTAATGTCGGTTATTACTTTTAGTCTTGCTAATGGAAAATTAAAAAAAAAATGGTCTAGTAATCGCACTTCCCAATTATAAAGTTGAAAAAAATCTGAATCTTTAATTTTTCAAATAACTATAAACTAAATTACCTCAATTATATTATCCTCTGGGATTCTGAATTCCCAAACGTGACTATTTTCTCCAGAATAAATGTTTCATTTTATTCTTGTATTTTGCCAAACAACGGTTATAGCTTGATACCCTGTTAAACTAGGTTTCTAAAATACTATTAACTATGTATAATGTGAGGTTAAAGGCCTACACATAACCATATTCGCTAGTGTACAAAGATCGATTTTGCTTGGTGCCACTGCATTGATTAGATTAAGTGGCTGGGAACTTTACCCCGTCCTATTCCAGATCCTAGCAAGATAATAAATGCTAGTTGAAACAGACGGGTATGACTTTCATCCCGTCTTCAGGCCTACTAAACGGAGGCTTGGCTTTAAAATGCCTAGTTTAGTCTTTTCATAACTACATCTATTTGTCTACGAAACCTTACTATAGCCCAAATGCTTTTATCTTTACAGATGGCTCTACTTCCCCTACTGTACCTCTTGTGTGTGGTATCGCAGGTAACCGCTTAAATTATAAATGGCATTGTGTACATAATTGTATAATATGCATGAAACTTTTTTTAATACAATGTCTCTAATAGATCCAGGGTCAGGGGTTCGTCCCTTACGGCACCCACGCTCCCCTCCCAGTCGTCACTCCAACAACTTCTACAGTCACTGTTCAGGTTCGTAAATCCTGTTGTCACTGCTTTACCTTCCTCGGTGTGACCTGTGTCTTACTTTTTTTTTTCTCCCTGCAGACAACCCTGACCCACACTCTGCGGGAGACGACTACCTCTGACGTGTGGGTTACAGAGCAGACGGCGATCACCCTGACAGTCACCCAGACAACCACCCAATGGGACTTTGTTCCCCAGTATCCACAGACGGTGACCTCTGTGATAAGGGTCACCTCCACACCGGTAGTGGTTGAGACGGCTACGGTGGGGGTCAACCCAGTGAGCACAATGGTGTCCATCTACAGTCAGTTCGTCACCACCACAGATACTGTTAAATACTGGCAGACCATAACCCACGTCGCTGTCACTCACGAGGTAAGATGGTGCAAAATAATCGTATCTTGTGAGGGTAGTTGATCTACTGCCTGGGATCATTAGTCATTGATTTATCTTCTGATTGCAGATCCAGACGGTGCCTGTGGTAACTACTCAAGAATTGCTGCAGGAGATAGTAACTACGATCACCCAGATAGTAACGACTACGGTTACTTCTACCACTGCCAGATATTATGCATAATATTAACACAATTTAGTTTGTACCAAATAAAGGTTTGAAGAGAGCGTATGTTTATCAAATTCCCATAAAGAGTGTTAAGACTTGCCACAACTTTAAATAATTTTTGCTTGACTATGGCTGACAAAGCCACATTATAAAGCTTGAAGTGTACTACTTCTCTAATAAATTTTGTCTGTGAAAACTTAAGCCTAAAGTCTAGAGCCAACCTTTTAATCTTGGCAGTTAAAGTGTGAAGAGTTTTATTGTGGTTCTAGTTATATCCTGTGCCTCTTCTTGGTCTCCTCTGGTTCCTCGCCAGTCGGTGGGGAAAAACTTGTGCATTTATCAAAATTGCTATAAACAATAATATTTAAGTTTTGAAAGATGTTTAAGGACGCAGGACCAGGAATTACCCTGAACGACGTTACCGGTTTTTCTTTGGGTCTTAAACATTCGGCCAATAGCGCATATAGATCCGCAAAACTTGGTACACAAGCGAATACCTTCAAAAGGAAACTCTTGAAGCACTTGCTTTATAAACGCGGACACTATCAAAATAAAAGGCTACCACATCAGTGTTCGGTGGACCTATTTTAAACGGTGAAAGAGAACCAAATAAACATCTTAATTTCAAATACCTAGTTGTATATATGATAAGGTAACTTAAACGATTTAAATAAGTTAAATGGTAGATATTACCTAATGTAAACGGAATGACTATTAAAGACGGTATTAAGGACTCCTGGGGTCTCCCATTCGGGTTGAAATCTTCTCGGCTCCTGATAGTACTCGTCTACCAGATTTAATAGAGGGTGTAGATGCCAGAACAAAAAAATTTATTGTTCAACAAACTATATAAAAATTGGCGAGGAATTCCGTAGATTTAGGGTTGCATTCCCGGTTTGGTGCCTTTGGATAACTACTTGGTTGCATTGCCGTTCATGGATTTATGCCCACTAGTTGGTTACTGCAACCCAAATGCCCCACTATCCATAGATAAGTGAATTCAACGCTGAAAGTGGAATTGTTGCCCAGTAGGCAATATTAGTCTTTTTGGCAGTCTACATAATTACAGGGAAAAAATTTAAATGAAAGTTTTGTCGCTATCGTACGTGTGGTTGTTACTTTATTTAGTGGTTTTAGTGCCCATTAACTTGTTGAATTTGCCAGTTCATTATGGATAACCTGGGTAAAACGGCAATCGTATACCCATACAAACACAAGGATGACAGTCTGGATATGTAACGTAAACCCAGTTGATATTATTCGACCCATACATCACAATGAGATAACAATGATTTGTGTACGTTCTGGACCATTATAAAATTGAAGAATGGAGACCGGGAGAGAAACAACGTAAGGTGGAATGAAAGACAGGGATGAAGGAATTGAGATAAAAGAATAAGATGCAGGCAAGATTAAGATAAAAGGAAATAAAAAGCAAAATAGTAAGAAACAAAGTTGATAGAACAATAATACTCTGCGATCTTTAAGTAACTATGTTAATGTTACTCGCCCAGCTTGTCACACAAGTTTGAAAAACGTTTCCTTAAGCAAATGTGTGTGACACAAGAATATTTAATATGAAGCAGATGTGGTGTACGAGAGCGCCCTGATTCTTGGACTCACTGAACGTGTACAGAATCCGAGGAATAACATAACACATCTGTGTTATATTGTCTGTCATATCCGCAGAGAATAACATAGCAAATCTGTAAATGATGAGTTAAAATAAAGTGCCTGAAGATATAAAATACATATATATGATTAGTAATGATGACCAAACCATACCAAAAGATAGAGACGACGACGTTTTAATCCATCAGTCTTCATGATAACGGTCCAGGCTGGACCGAAACGTCGTCGTCTCTTGATCTTCTCGTGTGTGGTTTGGTCATCATAACTAATCTCTTATATTGTTTACAATCTCAGTCACGGGGGGATATTAGTCCGATTATCACTACTAATAACTTCGATGTGAGCTTGACAGTTCTGATGTAAAGTACCTTATCTTGACATAGGGGCTGAAGGTATATACATAAGCTAGTAGAAATTTATTGTCTGAGACATGATTATTGAGCCTTATGCTTGAGCATTATGAGCTGTCTGATATAACATTATGAGCCATCTGATATTACATTGTAAGCTGTCTGATTGAATGTCGTGAGCCTACGTTGACTAAGGAGTATTTACCTAATACAATACAAATGAACGATACTCATATTGAGTCATAGCTTGGAACGTTGTCATGTTGACGTTGCAAAATCAGTTAAACATTTAGGTTAATAAGTCAATATTTGACAAATACAATGAGATCGACAGCTTTCTGTTCAGATGATGGACTGTCAATCTCTTAGCTCTCCTAATGAGACTGTTTAAAGTGTAAAGGTGACTGTATGTTACAGTCAGCGTTAAGGAGATTATACGTGACAAACACAAGATATCACACAGTTTGTACCTAGATAACTGTCAATGTTCTCCACATCGACTAAGATAACTTAGTGATCTATTAGCCTCGTTCTCACTCTAAATTTGATCAATTTTATTATAATGTTATAAATATTTATAAAATATTACATTATATGTTGCGTGAGGTTCACATTTCTGTACAGAATAACGTGCATTTTTCATCTATTGCAATATAACATATTTCTCTCTTACTCAACGCAGGAAGCAGCCCGTAGCGGCTGTCTAACTCCCAGGTACCTAGGTGAACAGAGGCATCAATTCAAAGGATCTCTGCCCAAGGCGATGATGTGTGACAGTCTATAGCAAGGCAATGATATACGACTGTGTTAGACATATGATATCTGACAGTTTGTTCCCCTAATAGCAAAAGTCAATAGTCAGCACATAATGGCCAATTAGCCTCGTTCACTCGAAATTTGGTAATTGTTTAATAATTTTTTAAATAAATAAAATATTATGTTATGTATTATGATGTCAGCATTACAGCACAGCATTGCGGGCATGTAAGCATGACTTTGTATGTAGCAATGTGTCGTAATATCGAGGATAGCGACCAGGCCGCTGGTGTGAGGGAGGTGTTGACGTAGGCAGCGGGGACTGGAGTAGTCAGTTGCCTCCTGACCTTCACCGAGTTAACATCATCAACTTGTCTACAGTTTAAAGGTTTTTTCTAGTTTCTCTTTTATAACATTTAAATGACTGAATTTAGTTTTTTAAATGGGGATATGGAATAATGTAATTAAAGTACACATGTGTAAAATTAATTTTGCTTACAGATGGCGCTGCTTTCTACAATCTTGGGAGTGCTGGTGGTGCTTGTCGTCGGTGTGTCTTGCCAGTATGGACCAGTTCAAGTAAGTATTAAGTAATTAAATATTGGGATTTCTTATGTGTTCCCAGTGTATAATACATATCGATAAAAAATACTCCCGTACCATTTCGACACCAGCATAGTAACCTTTACCTAAGTCAGATTGACAGCCAGTCATCTAAACAAAACTAAATTGGTTAAATACTGATAAATTTACCTAAAAATATACAATGACGCATGCAGGAGAATTTTCTGCTTGACTTTAAGCAACAGAATTGTTAAATCAAACTTTCTTAAGAAAATGGTTGTGAAATTGCGCATTAAAGTTCCTATCCACGTTAGGTAGATTAATGATCTAAATATTTTAATCGGTAAACAGATTTTAACTAAACTAAAAAAAAAAATAAAAAAAATTTAAGAGTAACACTACATGACCGAACCCGACTTACCTTGAATATACCGTAATTTGGAATTCTTCGCCTAACATTCTTTCCTTTAATTTTAACGAGCTTTAATTTTACTTAAATTAGGTTTTATTTTCGTAACTTAATTTTTACAGGTACCTGACATTGGACGCGTCGACAGACCTCTTCTCGGCAACATTATACCTATCGACAGGTTTCCTGCCCAAAACAGCGGATTTGGTTCTAGTAATCATCCTGTAGACCTTCAGACCACACAAGGCGGATCGGTGAACTTACCCCGGGTAGTTTTAAGTCAAGCCGCTCCATTTAGATTTTCCAGTCAGTCGGACATTAACTTCAACCAAGGCAGCGGTCAGGCGGCTGGAGCCGTCTTTGGACAGGGTGTAGGAAGCGGTCAGGCGACTGGAGCCGTCTTTGGACAGGGTGTAGGAAGCGGTCAGGCGACTGGAGCCGTCTTTGGACAGGGTGTAGGAAGCGGTCAGGCGGCTGGAGCAATCTTTGGACAGGGTGTAGGAAGCGGTCAGGCGGCTGGAGCAATCTTTGGACAGGGTGTAGGAAGCGGTCAGGCGGCTGGAGCAATCTTTGGACAGGGTGTAGGAAGCGGTCAGGCGGCTGGAGCAATCTTTGGACAGGGTGTAGGAAGCGGTCAGGCGGCTGGAGCAATCTTTGGACAGGGTGTAGGAAGCGGTCAGGCGGCTGGAGCAATCTTTGGACAGGGTGTAGGAAGCGGTCAGGTGGCTGGAACAATATTTGGACAGGGTGTACGAAGCGGTCAGGCGGCTGGAGCAGTCTTTGGCCAGAACCAAGCTACAGTACTCGGCAGTGGCCGGTTTAACCAGGTCAGTGTTCCTCGCGTGACTATTGGCATCCCTGAAGTTAGAAGCGTGGACGCACTCTTGACCCCAACTGTCACCCAAGTTATCACCATCGACCGCTGCGTCACTGTCACCGACCAGGCCTTCAACAGCGTGGCCGTGACCCTGACTTCCTTCAGCGTGCAGACTGTCACCGTGGGAACTAGAGCGGTAAGTAGACTGTTAAACTGTCCTTGTAGAAATATTACTATCATTACTGTAGCAGACGACTTACTCAAGTGTTGTCACAGGTGCTGCAGACTCCCGTCGATGACCGCGTCGCTCTCCAGACATCGGTGTTTGTCCGGCCCGGGACCGTAACATTAACGGAGGTGAAGTCTGACTTCAGGATCGTGACTGAAACTTCCCTAACCCACGTGACCCTCTCCCACACGTCCTACGTTATCAGCCAGTACACCTTCACCACCACGGCCACCCAAGTGTAAGTTTTAATTTGTACAAAAGGGGAGGTTGTTCTTGGTAATGACTTGGTTTATAAACATTTGCTAGTTCTAGTGTCCACAAATAGGTCAAGCTTCTCGACTTTCCTCTCCAATCGCGGCAGCCTAATGATGGACGTTTAGAAGATAATTTAATTTAAAATTATTAATCAAAGGCTTAAGAATTTGTCTTGTAGACCTTGTGAACGAAAAATATTTACGCCACAACAACATACGAAGACTAATCACACCCGTATCTTTTCCCCACATGTCAAACCTTTGAGGTCTACATATCCGTTAGTTAAGTTCTTAAATTGACTTCAGTAATGTACTCTTCCTCTAGATTAGTTAAATTAAAAGGCATTTCAGTAACATCTAAACTGCCTTTAAATAAAGCTGTATCTAAGCGGATGCTTTAATACTTGACCACATGATTGTATAGCAAGCCTAATGCTGGGGCCTTTACATTTCAGACAAACATATACGGCGACTTTGGTGCGTACAAACATCAGCACCCAGAGAACTACAGTCACAAACTACCGGACTGTCACCGACACTGTCTTCGTTAACAGCGGCTACGGCTACAGACCACAGTAGTCCCTTGTACATGACTTTTATATTTACATTACATACATAATTCCGCAACCTTGGTCTCACTTATTTTTATTACCACCCTTCGGTAACTGGTACGAGTTTTTACTTAACACGAAAGTGTTAAATGTTTTACTAAATGCAGCTGGAACTAGTTTGCATAAACTTGCCAGCTCTATGAATCTGTTAATAAATTTCACTAGTGACCACAGAATTGAATACGCGATAACTTGTCTAGTTTAAATTAATTGCTGAAAATTTTTATTACTTTAAAAAACGCAACTTAGTGTTAACGCTGAAAGTTAATCGCTAGTGCAATAATATTAGAATGCATAAAGAAATGTTTTGATTATTCGAAATATTTGCTTCCTACTGAAAGTACCGTGTAAGTGTTAATATACTCGGTCACACTTCGTATTGGTCAGTGTGGTTAATGCCACACTCGATACAGCCGTGGCAAGTTAATGTCTATCATCATAACAAATTCTTACTTAATGTACGATGGTTTTAAATAGTGTGAAAGCAAGTTAGTGCTTCCAGGGAGTCGGTCGGCCGAGCGGACAGCACGCTGGACTTCTGATCCTGTGGTCCTGGGTTCGATCCCAGGCGCCGGCGAGAAACTATGGGCAGAGTTTCATTCACCCTATGCCACTGTTACCTAGCACTAAAATAGGTACCTGGGTGTTAGTCAGCCGTCACGGGCTGCTTCCTGGGGGTGGAGGCCTGGTCGAGGACCGGGCCGCGGGGACACTAAAGCCCCGAAATCGTCTAAAGATAACCTAGTATTCGGTAACATTCTGCAAACGGTACTGTAATACAAAAATGGCAACCAATAGTTAATTTGTCACGGATATCTTACCGTGACAATACTCCTGATAGTCACGCTTAAGATTAAGTGTCCATGTTTAAACATGTAATAGTAAGGCACACAAGTTTCGTAAGTTATAATAATTTAAAACTGGTTACCGCTCTATAAGGTAAAGAATGAGATTCCTGGAAAGTCTGAATTACTCGCCAGGGTCACTGGGCTTCAGAACTTCAGAGCCTTCCTGGGCGATATAGTTTTCTAAAACCTTTGGTATGAAAGTTTGGCAGACGACTTGGTTAACGCGCAACCCAGTTAATTTGAGCAAAGGCCACCGCAAAATTATACTTTATATTGAAGTTTAGCCCTTTTATTTGCATTACTAATAAGACTTCGTAAGTCGTATTGATAATCTGGTACTGTCTAAATATAATAAGTTGTCGGCTAGTAATTCCGGCAGTCATAAAAGTGTAATGGAAAATTTCCAGGTATTTAAGTCAGTCGGGTATTGCAACTTTACGCTAATGATGAGAAGACGTCAAGACATCGTGTACTGAGAACGCCTTTACAGTTGGGTCTAAAACCTATTGACTTAAGGGCCACTAAGGCAACAATAGCTGAACCAAATATACTTTGTCCTAAAGTGTATAATGGAACAATGCATACAATTCTTATATATATATGAAGCTGAACACCTGTATCCATTCGAAAATACGTTAATAATGGAGCAGAGAACTGGCCATAAAACTGCGATATATCTCCATGACAATAAACTTAGTCAGTATGAAGAAAATTGAGTTTACTAAATGTTTTTTTTTAATCTGATTGCAACAAATCAGATCTACTGGAAGCTGGTTAATCAGTCTCTTTACAAATGTTCGAAGCCAGACGCCTGGGGCTAGCCTCAACAAAATTGGCTGCCTGAATGCTCTAGTGTAAGAGATGAACTCGAGCTGGTCGGGGTCACGAGAATTAATAAAAACGGCATGCCAGGGTCATATTCTGACCCCAACGATGTTCTATCACTGGCCGCCAGTTTCACAACTGCTTTCAAATCAAACGCTTCAAAACCACAGTTTCTTATAGTAATATTCACCACTTCACTTATCTCTGGAAAATTGTCACATTAACTGTCCATAATTTGTCAATAGTAGCATAAGACAATCCTCCCAGAGACTCTTAAGGTTTCTCTAGCCTCACGGTAATTCTTTTCTTTCACAACGCTAAGCTGGTCTCACCAGAGACCACCCACATTTAACAATTATATTTGTTATAAGAGACAAACTAACAGCCAGACAGATTGATAAATGAGTATCTAGATGGATGGACAGACTGATGGATACATATAGAAGTATTAAAAAGATTGATATATAATCAATATGTATGGATAGATGTACGGACAGATAAATGAACAGATTCATGGACATATGTATTGATGGGTAGATGGTTAAATAGATGGACAGATATATAGATGGATAGTTTGATGGATGGGTAGATAAATAGAAGGATAGATGGGAGCCAGACTTGGAATACGGCGGGGTAACCCTTCCATTACTGGATCAATAAAATAAAGGTATTTAGTTTTCTAAATTCCTTAAGAAAGGTGTTGCTTTCTGTTACTGGAGAGTTGGTGTCACAAACAAATGGCAGCAAAGCGGCCTAAATCCTGTCAAAGTTCCTATTGCACGAACCGTCTGCTTAAAAACGTCTGTTTCAGAGTCAAAATCCTGTTGCACCTGCCATGTGTTCAAAGTGAGTTTGATGTTAGATTCCTGTTACGTGGTCTGTTCGGTCATAGTGACACATGTTGGCGACGGTATCTTACAATAATGTACTGATGTCACTTTGTGCAACCTTATATATTTTTTTCTGGGAAGTATTATTTTCTGACTGTATATGCCTCCAGACTAAAGAAAATGGATATTATTCCCATCAAACTTTTCTTTGACAGCTTGGGGAAGACGTCTGGAAAGTACCTGAAGGCTGCTGACGTAGGAAACAACATGTCAAAGCTCTAGATACTGAGTCGGCAGCTTCCCTAAGCTGTCTGAGACAAAGCTCAAAGCAAGACTTGGGGTGAATAATAGCCATTTTCTAAACTTTGGAAGCATAAGCAAGGAACACAAATTGAGTTAGATTATGTAATATTAAATGTTTCTGCTATATGCTTAGGTTTCTTACCATATAATGTGATGTAACATGATATAAATATATGCACGTTAAAGAATTCAGTTTTTTTGGTCAATATTCTACTTACGGTATTAATTTACGCTGTATGATAGCTGTAATCCTTAGTCTAAATAAATGACTGAAATCTCGTTTTGAAAAATAAATATTTTAAATGTAAAATAGCTGTGTATGTACTGTGTATTTATGATAATCAACACATCAACCATGGAACGGCCGCTCCGCTTCCAGCCCTGTCTTCTCAACCCGTCTCTCTCTTCACCACCACAACTGCTGGAGACTGTTTCTAGACAATAGATGGCGCTATTAAAGTAGTACTTGGCATCTGTTAGAAGGCACGCATTGAGGGTGGGGGAGAGGCAACGAGGTGGCCTGCTGCTGTTAACTCGTCAGTCTCTCTACTGTGCTTAGTAACTCGACTTCATTCTCCTAACTTAAAGGTGATTTAGTGTGTTTTGTAAGGAAGGTTTGATATTGTCCACAGCAATAATCGGGTTATGGTAATAACTTACTTAGTGTAGGTTTTGTTTTTTTTTTTTAGCAAGCGATTTGCATGAGATCTTCAAGTTATTGAACGCATGGCGATCTGTGAAAGTCAAATAGTTAAGGGAATCGGTTGACTTTAACACCGGTAGCAAGATCTGATACTTTCTTTGAAGTTTTTATTTTTTTTTTACTAAATGCTGATTTACTCTTATTTATTGCTTTACGCAACTTGCATGACTTTTTTTCTTTTTCCAAATGGATATACTACTAAACAAATGTTGCCAAATTTCTTTACATTTATTTATATAACTTAGAACAGCTTTTTTTTTCCCCATAATATTGCTAGCACAATCGTAGGAATTAAAAAAAACTTTCATATTTACGCTGCGATGCATTAACTTTGCTCACTTGAAACACTTGCATTGACATTGTACATTTTTTATTTAAACTTGGAATAACTTTCTAACATCAATCGTCCTGAATTTCTCTCGAACGAATCTAGATACATATAAGCATGATATTTTGATAACTAAAAGTAACTTTCTTTTCTCTAGTTTTCTTTAACAGGCTGTCAACCAAGGCATCTCCTGGATACAACATATTACTAGTGCCCTAAACGCCCTTTATAGGCCTACGCCCGACCACTTTACCTGGATAGTCAGCATTTTGACTTCAGCTGTGCGTAAATAACCTGCCCGTCAAAGTGACTGGATACTCTTCCGTCCTATCCCAAACCCTTTATATTAAGCACTTAATCCTGAGGGTACATGACTCTTCTTATACTTGCGTCTCCTTTGCCAGGCCTAGTGGACAGTTTTTAACATTAATTAAAACTATAAATAAAAACATTTGTGCATTTCAGCTTTGAAGGAAAACATTTTAAAACGTCTTAACTTATTGCCATGACTAACAATTATTTATTTTTTACAGATGGCTCTACTTCCCCTACTGTGTCTTTTGTGCGTCTTCTCGCAGGTAAAAACTAATTTTTTTTAGTGTATGTATATAATAAATTTATATATATATATATATTAGTTTTTTTCTAATATAAAAAATTATTTAATAGATCCAGGGTCAAGGGTTCGTCCCTTACGGCACCCACGCGCCCCTCCCAGTCGTTACTCCAACAACTTCTACAGTCACTGTTCAGGTACGTAATATTTTATTTATATACATATATACATGTGACTTTTAAACTGACTGTCTGCATAACTTGACTTATTCTCCCTGCAGACAACCCTGACCCACACTCTGCGCGAGACGACGACCTCTGACGTGTGGGTTACAGAGCAGACGGCGATCACCCTGACAGTTACCCAGACAACCACCCAATGGGACTTTGTTCCCCAGTATCCACAGACGGTGACCTCTGTGATAAGGGTCACCTCCACACCGGTAGTGGTTGAGACGGCTACGGTGGGGGTCAACCCAGTGAGCACAATGGTGTCCATCTACAGTCAGTTCGTCACCACCACAGATACTGTTAAATACTGGCAGACCATAACCCACGTCGCTGTCACTCACGAGGTAAGATAGTGCCAATAATTATATCCTGTGAGGCTACAGTTTATCTACTGCCTGGGATCGGTCGTATATTTAACCGTTTTATCTGATTGCAGGTCCAGACGGTGCCTGTGGTAACTACTCAAGAATTGCTGCAGGAGATAGTAACTACGGTCACCCAGATAGTAACGACTACGGTTACCTCCACTACTGCCAGATATTATGCATAATGTACACTATGAAATTTACTTCAGTTTTGTACAAAATAAATGTTTTGAAGATTACGTAATGGATTTCAATTTAAAAATTTAGACTTAAAATGGAATGTCTCCAGAGCACCAATTTCGAATCCATTAATTATCGGATAAATATTGCTAGCAAGGCTTCTAAATTAAAAAGCCTGAAAAATTGGTGTCAAACTTTTCTAGTACATTTAGTCTGTAAAGAGTTTAGGCCATGAGATTTGATGCAGCCTCGGCAACTTTGCCGCCAATGATGGTGTAGAGTATTTTGGGGATCTATCCTGTGCCTCTCCATAGTCATTCTTCTATGCCTCTAAAATCGGGGAAGGGTGACCTAATTTGATAAAGATTGTCATTGGCTAGAGTATTAAACTCTAGATCAAAGTGTTTTACATAACTGAATTGGACCGAATAAAGCTTCCGAAGATAATTGGCCTATACGTTTCCCCTTATAGCAAAGGTAGAGGGGCAAACGTTTGTAGACTGTTAAGCTAGGAAGCAAATGCCTAGAAAAGTAAATTCGGTCTTGAACCGCACAAGTATAAAAAAGTACACTGGAAAGTCTCTAACCCCATATTTGTTAGATAATGGTACATAAAACGTAGAAACTAATAATTAAAACACAAAAAAAATAATGTAATAGACTATAAAATGACACTCCTGCTGAGACTATTTAGGACTCGTTGTGATCCTCCCAGTCTGACTGAATAATTCTCTAGCGGCCGATGTTTACCCAACAGTAAAATGGGAACCTGGTTCTTAGAAGATTTGAGTGGGGGGGGGGGTCGTATTCCGGGAACATAGGATTAAGGATTTACCCGAAAAGATACCCGTGCTTGTGGTTGTACAAGAATGTAACAACTCTCGTAGATATAAATAAAATATAAATACAGTACACGTCTACGTGATTTGAGGGTGTAGATGCCAGGACTTGATAATTTATTGCCCAACCGGCACGGTATTAAAGATGAATTTTCGTATGCGAAGATTGAGTTCATTGATATTGTGCCCACTGTTAAAAAAAACCAATCGCCACCATTTCCATAGACAATCATAATCAACGCTGAATTAGAAGCTACCTAATAGGAAAAAAATACTCGGTTACTGAGAAGTCTAAAAATGGAAGGTTTTATGCCTGTTAAGTAGCTAGCGTACTTGTGGTCATTTTACATTGTGAATTTGCCAGTACATTATGGATAACCAGGGAAAACTTCAATGTTATAATTATACAAACACAAGGATGACAGTCTGGACATGAAACAAAAATCCAATTGATAGTTGATATTCAACCTACACATCGTTTATGTACGTCCTTAACCATTATTAACTCAAGGACTTGAGAGGGGAAGATTTAGTGATGAAAAGTAGAATGGAGGGAGATGAAGGTAGAGATAAAAGATAAGAGTAAGAGCAGATAAGCTAAAAGGAAGGCAAGAAAGAATATTAAAGTTAGTTATTGAAAGATCGAAGAATATCTTACTGTTCCACGTTAAAACTTGTTTAATCTTCCAGCTTGTCACACAAGTTTGTAAAACTTTTCCTAAGACAAATGTGTGAGAAACGAGAATAATTATTATGAAACGGACGTGGTGTGCGAGAGCGCTCTGAATCTGGGACTTTCATTGAACATGTACAAAATCCTGAAAATAACACAACAAATCTACGTTACATTGTCATATTCACAGAACAGCTAATCTGTAGACGATGAGTAACAAAGTGGCTGAAGATAAAAGATATGAGATTAGTTATGATGACCACGCCCCACACTAAAATATGATGAAGACACGACGTTTCGGTCCGTCAATGAACTTGATAATGGTCCAGGACGGACCGAAACGACGTCGTCTCATTTTCTGGTGTGTGATTTGGTCATCATAAATAATCTCTCATATTGTCTTAATATCTCAGTCACGGAGGGATGTTAGTCCGATTATCAATACTAATAACTTTGATGTTAGCTTTATAGTACCGCTGAAATACCTTATCTTCTAGAGGGGTTGAAGGCAGATAAATAAGATAGTATAAATGTATTGTATAGACATGAATATTATTAGCCTTATGCGTGATCTTTATTAGCCTACTGCTTGAACATTGTGAGTCATCACATTGAACATTGTGAAACGTCTAACAGAATATTGTGAGTCGTCTGATTGAACGTTGTGAGCCTACGTTGATTAAGGAGTATTTACCTTATACAAGTGAACGAAACTCATATTGAGTCATAGCTTGGAACGTTGTCATGTTGACGGTTGTAAAATCAGTTAAACATTTAGGTTAATAAGTCAATATTTGACAAATGCATTGAGATCCAGACAACTTTCTGTTCAGATGATGGGCTGTCAATCTCTTAGCTCTCCTAATGAGACTGTTTAAAGTGTAAAGGTGACTGTATGTTACAGTCAGCGTTAAGGTGATTATACGTGACAGTGTCAAACATATGATATCACACAGTTTGTACCTAGATAACTGTCAATGTTCACCACATTAACCACTAAGATAACTTAGTGATCTATTAGCCTCGTTCTCACTCTAAATTTGATAAATTTTATTATAATTTTATAAATATTTTTAAAATATTACATTATATGTTGCGTGAGGTTCACATTTCTGTACAGAATTACGTGCATTTCTCATCTATTGCAATATAACATATTTCTCTCTTACACAACGCAGGAAGCAGCACGTAGCGGCTGTCTAACTCCCAGGTACCAGGGTAAACAGAGGCATCAATTCAAAGGATCTCTGCCCAAGGCGATGATATGTGACAGTCTATAGCAAGGCAATGATATGCGACTGTGTTAGACATATGATATCTGACAGTTTTTTCCCCAATAGGAAAAGTCAATAGTCAGCACATAATGGCCAATTAGCCTCGTTCACTCGGAATTTGGTAATTGTTTAATAATTGTTTAAATAAATAAAATATTATGTTATGTATTATGATGTCAGCATTACAGCACAGCATTGCGAGCATGTAAGCATGACTTTGTATGTAGCAATGTGTCGTAATATCGAGGTTAGCGACCAGGCCGCTGGTGTGAGGGAGGTGTTGACGTAGGCAGCGGGGACTGGAGTAGTCAGTTGCCTCATGACCTTCACCGAGTTAACATCATCACCTTGTCTACAGTTTAAAGGTTTTTTTCCAGTTTTACTTTTATAATAAATAAATGAATGAATTTAGTTTTTTAAATGGGGATATGGAATAATGTAATGAAAGTAAAGTACACAAGTGTATAATGACTTTCTTACAGATGGCGCTGTTTTCTGCAATTTTGGGAGCGTTGGTGGTGCTTGTCGTCGATGTGTCTTGCCAGTATGGACCAGTTCAAGTAATTAAATATTCAGGTTTCTTATTTGTGGTTCCCAGTGTATAATACATAACGATACTCCCCTATCATTTGGACACCAGCATAATATCCTTTACTCCTTAACATTCATTCAGATTGACAGCCCGTCATCTAAACCAAACTAAATTGGTTAAATATTGACCTCTGATAAATTAATCTAAAAAAAAAAAAACATTCCAATGGTGCATGCAAAACTTGCCAGTTTTAAGTCAACAAAATTGTTAAATCATACGCTCTTTTAATAAAAATAGTAATTTGTGAAATTGCGCACCTAACCACGTTAGGTACGTTAATGATCTAAATAATTTAATCGGTAAAGATTTTAACTACAGAAAGAAAGTTAGGAGTAACACTACATGACCGAACCTGACAAATCTCTATTATACTGTAATTTAAGTTTTCCAACTCTTTTACTACTTGAATTTTAAAGCACATAAATTTTATTTAAATTAGGTTTTATTTTCTCTAACTCAATTTTTACAGGTAGCTGACAGTGGACGGGTCGACAGACCTCTTCTCGGCAACATTATACCTATCGACAGGTTTCCTACCCAAAACAGTGTATTTGGTTCTACCAGTCATCCTGTAGACCTTCAGACCACACAAGGCGGATCGGTGAACTTACCCCGGGTAGTTCTAAGTCAAGCTGCTCCATTTAGATTTTCAAGTCAGTCGGACACTAACTTCCATCAAGGCAGCGGTCAGGCGGCTGGAGCCGTCTTTGGACAGGGTGTAGGTAGTGGTCAGGCGGCTGGCGCCGTCTTTGGACAGGGTGTAGGAAGCGGTCAGGCGGCTGGAGCAGTCTTTGGCCAGAACCAAGCTACAGTACTCGGCAGTGGCCGGTTTAACCAGGTCAGTGTTCCTCGCGTGACTATTGGGATCCCTGAAGTTAGGAGAGTGGACGCACTCTTCACCCCAACTGTCACCCAAGTTATCACCATCGACCGCTGCGTCACTGTCACCGACCAGGCCTTCAACAGCGTGGCCGTGACCCTGACTTCCTTCAACGTGCAGACTGTCACCGTGGGAACACGAGCGGTAGGTGGCATCAGTGACAGTTCTAACCGTATGCTGTTAATCCTAGTTAGGAGGCAGATAAATTAAATGTTGCATCTCACAGGTGCTGCAGACGCCCGTCGATGATCGCGTCGCTCTCCAGACATCGGTGTTTGTCCGGCCTGGGACCGTAACATTAACGGAGGTGAAGTCTGACTTCAGGATCGTGACTGAAACTTCCCTAACCCACGTGACCCTCGCCCACACGTCCTACGTTATCAGCCAGTACACCTTCACCACCACGGCCACCCAAGTGTAAGTTAACATTTGTGCATAGTACGTAAGGGTACGTTCTTGGTAAAGATTGTTTTTAAAAATTGACTAGTTCCACTGTACAAATAAAGTCAAACTTCTTAACCTTTATCTCTTCAATCACGGCAGCTGTATGCTTTGAAGTTTAATAATTTTTAAATTTTTAATCAAAGGCCTCGGAACAAATTTATTTTTCTTGTAGACCTTGCAAAAGACTAATTGGTTAATTCCCCTCCCCAATATTGAGGCCTAGACAGACCTGTATCTCTTCCCCCCCCCCCCGTCACACTTTTAATAAATCT
Organism: Procambarus clarkii; assembly: GCF_040958095.1. Classification (NCBI taxonomy): domain Eukaryota; kingdom Metazoa; phylum Arthropoda; class Malacostraca; order Decapoda; family Cambaridae; genus Procambarus; species Procambarus clarkii. The sequence continues at coordinate 17,842,076 of NC_091158.1, forward strand.
ACATATCGGTTAGTTGCCTAAAGTTCTTAAAAAATTGACGTCAGTAATGCACTCTTCCTCTCTACTAGTTGAACTAAATTTCCGTAACGTCTATAGATTTAAGTTCACCTCTATAAGTTGATGCTTAAATACTTAACTCAAATCTATATAGCAAGCCTAAAGCTGGGGCCTTTACATTTCAGACAAACATATACGGCGACTTTGGTGCGTACGAACATCAGCACCCAGAGAACTACAGTCACAAACTACCGGACTGTCACCGACACTGTCTTCGTTAACAGCGCCTACGGCTACAGAGCACAGTAGTCCCTTGTACATGACTTTTATATTGATATTACACAAATAATTCCGCAACCTTGTCTTCAATATTTTTATTGCCATCCTTCGGTAACTGGTACCACTCTTTACTTGATAACAAAGTGTTAATTTTTTTACTAAATGCAGCTGGTACTAGTTTGCATAAACTCTCCAGCTCTATAAATTTAACTGTTGGCAGTAGTAAAGTTAATAAATTTCACTAGTGACTCGCAGAATTGATTTCCCGATAACTTGTCCAGTTTATAATTGCTAAAATTTTGTTAAACGTTAGTGTTAACGCTGAAAGTTAATCGCTATTGCAATATTAAAATGCAACAAGAGGTTTTGATCACTCGAAATAATTACTTCCTGCTGAAAATATCGTGTGTAAGAGTGCTTCATTACACGGTCACATTTCTCGTTGGTGTCAGTGTGGTTGATGGCACATTTAATACAGCCTTGGCAATTTAATATCATAACCAATTCGTATTCAATGTAAGATAGTTTGTGAGAGAGTGATTATGTGCCTAGTATTAGGTAACATTCTGCAAACGGTAATGTAATATATAGCAACCAATTTTTTTTTTTTTCGCACGGATATTTTACCGTAGCTATTGACTCCTGATAGTCACGCTTATAACATATTGAGCGTCCGTGTTTGGATATGTAATAGTAAGGCGCACGACTTTGGTTTTTAAATTCTATATAAACGCTTTACCACTCGAAGGTAAAAAAGTCTTAACCCCCCCCCCCCTCTACCAAAAATAAAAAAAAATTGCATTCCTCACCCCATGTCTACTGCAAATTATTCACCAGGGTCACTGGGCTTTAGAACTAAAGACCACTACTTTGAGGACGATAATTTTCTGTAAAACCTTTATGAAAGTTCGGCTTGGTTAACGGGCACCCATGGTCACTTGATGGAGCGCCGCCCTGCTCCTTATTGTCCTAGTTGCATTGTCCCTCTTACGGTCGTGCATGTCCTTCTTGAATGTCCTGACTTCCAGGACGAGCGTGTCTTGCTTTCCGACCGCCCCTCGCGGTCACCTGTCCCTTGATAGAATTCTTGGTGACTCGGATACTTTTGATATCGTTCGCCTTATGCGTTTTTGTTCTCGTATTGGCATCCTTGGTGATATTTAGCGCCCTCTGATTATTTTGCGTATTTGATGGTGCTACATAGCCTTCCCGGTTTGGTGCCTTCTTTTGATAATTACTTACTTGGTTAACGGGCGCGTTGCTGTTCTGGTACTGGCATCCTTGGTGATATTTGGCGCCCTGTGATAATCCCACACATTTGATGGTGCTAAATAGCCTTCCGGTTTGGTGCCTTCTATTAATAATTACTTGGTTAACGGGCATCCTAGTTAATGTGAGCAAAGGCCACCGCAGAATTTTACTTTATTTTGAAATGGGTTAGCCCTTCTATTTGCTTTACTATTAAAAAATTTTAATAGTCGTATTGATAATCTGGTACTGCCTAAAGTGTCGGTTAGTGGTTCCGGCAGTTATAAAATATTGTATAATGGAAAATTTCCAGAATTTTAAGTTAGTCGGGTATTGAAATTTTTCGCTAGTAATGGCGAGTAGAAGTTGGTGCAAGATTCCTTGAAAGCGCTATAACAGTTGGGGTCTAAAACCTATTTACCTACTAAAGGGCTACTAGGGTAACAATAGCTTAACCAAATATACGTTTTGTCTTGCTCTATATAATGGAACAATGTATACACTACTTGGTATATCATTACGAAGCTGAACACCTGTATCCATTCGAAAATACGTTAATAAAGGAGCAGAAAACTGACTAAAACAAAAAGGCGAGTTATCTCCATGAAACTAAAGTATGAAGAAAATTGAGTTTACTAAATCTTAAAATCCTAAAGACAAATTGACATTCTGATTGCAACAAATCTGATCTACTGGAAGCTGGTTAATCTGAGTCTCTTTTCAAACGTTCGAAGCAAGACGCTTGGGGCTAACCTCAACAAAATTAGCTGCCTGAATGCTCTAGTGTAAGGGATGAACTCAAGCTGGTCGTGGGTCACCGGAATTAATAAAAACAGCATGCCAGGCTCAAATTCTGTCCCCCAACGATGATGATCTAACACTGGCCGCCAGCTTCACAACTGCTTTCAAATCAAACGCTTCAAAACTACGGTTTCTTATAGTAATATTCACCACTATTCACTTATCTCGGGAAATTTGTCAAATTAACTATCCATAATTTGCCAATACTACGTTATATTATAAATAAGACAATCCTCCCAGAGCTTTTAAGGTTTCTCTAACCTCATGGAAATTATTTTTCTTTCACAACGCTAAGTTCGTCTTACTAGACACCACCCACACATTTAGACAATTATATATGTAATAAGAGAAACACACAGCCAAACAGATGGATTGATAAATTAATATTTAGATGGATGAACAAACTGATGGATAGTTATAGATGTATTAAAAGATGTATGTATTAAATAGATGTATTAAAATTTATGTATGGATAGATGTACGGATAGATATACGGACATATAAATGAACAGATTAATGGCTAGATGGACCGATGGATATATGTATTGATGGGTAGATGGCTAAATAGATGGATATATGTATTGATGGGTAGATGGCTAAATAGATGGACAGATATATAGATGGATAGTTTGATGGATGGATAGATAAATAGGATAGATGGACAGATGGGAGCCAGACTCGGAATACGCCGGGGTAACCCTTCCATTACTGGATCAATAAAGTAAAATTATTTAGTTTACTAAACTCCTTAAGAAAGGTGTTGCTTTCTGTTACCGGAGAGTTGCTGTCACAAACAAATGGCAGCAAAGCGGCCTAAATCCTGTCAAAGTTCCTATTGCACGAACCGTCTGCTTAAAAACGTCTGTTTCAGAGTCAAAATCCTGTTGCACATGCCATGTGTTCAAAGTGAGTTTGATGTTAGATTCCTGTTACGTGGTCTGTTTGTTCAGTCATTGTGACACATGAAGGTGACGGCATCTTCCAATATTGTACTGATGTCACTTTGTGCAACCTTATTTTTTTTTCTGGGAAGTATTATTTTCTGATTGTATATGCCTCCAGACTATAGAAAATGGATATTATTCCCATCAAACTTATGCTTAGACAGCTTATGGAAGACGACTGGAAAGTACCCCGAAGGCTGCTGACGTAGGAAACTATGTCGAAGCTCTTGATACTGAATCGGCAGCTTCCCTAAGCTGTCTGAGAAAAACCTCAAAGCAAGGCTTGGGGTGAATAATAGCCATTTTCTAAACTTTGGAAGCATAAGCAAGGAACACAAATTAAGTTAAATTGTGTTATATTAAATGTTTCTACTATATGCTTAGGTTTCTTACCATATAATATGGTGTAACATGATATAAATATATGCATGTTAAAGAATTCAGTTTTATCGGTCAATATTCTTCTTACGGTATTAATTTACGCTGTATGATAACTGTAATCCTTAGTCTAAATAAATGACTGAAATCTCGTTTTGAAAAAAAAATATTTTAAATGTAAAACAGCTGTGTATGTACTGTGTATTTATGATAATCAACACATCAACCATGGAACGGCCGCTCCGCTTCCAGCCCTGTCTTCTCAACCCGTCTCTCTCTTCACCACAACAACTGCTGGAGACTGTTTCTAGACAATAGATGGCGCTATTAAAGTAGTACTTGGCATCTGTTAGGAGGCACGCATTGAGGGTGTGGGAGAGGCAACGAGGTGGCCTGCTGCTGTTACCTCGTCAGTCTCTCTACTGTGCTTAGTAACTGAACTTCATCTTCCTAACTTAAAGGTGATTTAGTATGTTTTGTAAGGAAGTTTTGATATTGTCCACAGCAATAATCGGGTTATGGTAATAACTTACTTAGTGTAGGTTTTGGTTTTTTTGTATCAAGCGATTTGCATGAGATATTTAAGTTACTGAACGCATGGCGATCTGTAAAAGTCAAATAATTAAGGGAATCGGTTGACTTTTAACATTTAACACCTGTAGCAAGATATGATACTTTCTTTGAAGTCTTTATTTATTTTTTTACTAAATGCTGATGTACTCCTTTTATTTATTGCTTTACGCGACTTGCGTGACTTTTCTTTTTCCAAATGGATATACTACTTGACAAATGTTGCCAAATTTCTTGACAATTATATAAATAACTTGGAACAATTATTTTTTTCCCCATAATATTGCTAGCACAATCATATGAATTAAAAACTTATTTACGCTGCGATGCATTAACTTTGCTCACTTAAAACACTTGCATTGACAATCTACAGAATTTTCATTTAAACCTGGAATAACTTTCTAACGTAAATCGTCCTGAATTTCTATCAAACGAATCTAAATAGATTTATATAAGCATGTTATTTTGATAAATAAAAGTAACTGCTTTTTTCTCTAGTTTTCTTTAACAGGCTGACAACCAAGGTATCTCCTGGCCACTACATATATTACTAGTGCCCTAAACGCCCTTTATAGACTTACGCCCGACCACTTTACCTGGATAGTCGGCATTTTGACTTCAGCTGTGCGTAAATAACCTGGCCGTCAAAGTGACTGGATTCTCTTCCGTCCTATCCCAAACCCTTTATATTGAGCACTTAATCCTGAGGGTACATGACTATCCTTATACTTGCGTCCCCTTTGCCAGGCCTAGTGGACAGTTCCTTAACACAAATTAAAACTGTAAATAAAATTACATTTATACATTTAAGCTTTGAAGGAAATTTTTTTAAAATGTCTTAACTTATTGCCATGACTAACTCTTATTTCTTTTTTACAGATGGCTCTACTTCCTCTACTGTGTCTTTTGTGCGTCTACTCGCAGGTAAAAACTAATTTTTTTTTAATGTATATAATATATAAATTTAGTATATATATATATAAAGTTTTTTTCTAATAGAAAAAATTATTTAATAGATCCAGGGTCAGGGGTTCGTCCCTTACGGCACCCACGCTCCAATCACAGTCGTCACTCCAACAACTTCTACAGTCACTGTTCAGGTACGTAATATTTTATATATACATATATACATGTGACTTTTAAAGTGGCTGTCTGCCTAACTTTACTTATTCTCTCCAGACAACCCTGACCCACACTCTGCGGGAGACGACGACCTCTGACGTGTGGGTTACAGAGCAGACGGCGGTCACCCTGACAGTCACCCAGACAACCACCCAATGGGACTTTGTTCCCCAGTATCCACAGACGGTGACCTCTGTGATAAGGGTGACCTCCACACCGGTAGTGGTTGAGACGGCTACGGTGGGGGTCAACCCAGTGAGCACAATGGTGTCCATCTACAGTCAGTTCGTTACCACCACAGATACTGTTAAATACTGGCAGACCATAACCCACGTCGCTGTCACTCACGAGGTAAGATGGTGCCAATAATTACATCCTGTGAGGCGGCAGTTTATCTACTGCCTGGGATCAGTCTTATATTTAACTGTTTTATCTAATTGCAGATCCAGACGGTGCCTGTGGTAACTACTCAAGAATTGCTGCAGGAGATAGTAACTACGGTCACCCAGATAGTAACGACTACGGTTACCTCCACCACTGCCAGATATTATGCATAATGTAAACTCTGAAATTTACTTCAGTTTTGTACAAAATAAATGTTTTGAAGATTACGTAATGGATTTCAATTTAAAAATTTCCACTCTTAAAATGGCATGTCGTCAGAGCACCAATTTTAAATCTATTAATTATCGGATAAATATTGCTAGCAAGGCTTCTAAATTAAAAAGCCTGAAGAATTGGTATCTAAACTTTTCTAGTACATGTAATCTGTTAAAAGTTTAGGACAGGAGATTTGATGCAGCCTCGTACACTTTGCGGCCAAAGATGGTGTAGAGTATTTTGGGATCTATCCTGTGCCTCTCCATAGTCTTTATTATATGCCTCTATAATCGGGGAAGGGTGACCTAATTTGATAAAGATTGTCATTGGCTAGAGTATTAAACTCTACATCAAAGTGTTTTACATAAGTGAATAGGACCGAATAAAGCTTCCGAAGTTAATTGGCCTATAGGTTTCCCCTTATAGCGAAGGTGGAGGGGGCAAACGTTCCTAGACTCTTTAAGCTAGGAAGCGAATACCTTCAAAAGTAAATTCAGTCTTGAACCGCACAAATTTAAAAACACTGAAAAGTCTCTAACCCCATATTTGTTAGATAATGGTACATAAAACGTGGAAACTAATAATTAAAACATAAATAATAATAGACTATAAAATGACATTCCTGCTGAGACTTTTATTTAGGACTCGTTGTGATCCTCCCAGTCTGGCTGAATAATTGTCTAGCGGCCGATGTTTACCCAACAGTAAAATGTGGAACCTGGTTCTTAAGATTTGAGTGGGTGGGGGGGGGGGGTCGTATTCCGGGAACATTGGATTACGGATTTACCCGAAAAGATACCCGTGTTAGTGGTTGTACGAGAATGTATCAACTCTCGTAGATATAAATAAAATATAAATACAGTACACGTCTACGTGATTTGAGGGTGTAGATGCCAGGACTTGATAATTTATTGCCCAACCGGCACGGTATTAAAGACGAAGAATTTTCGTATGCGAAGATTGAGTTCATTGATATTGTGCCCACTGTTAAAAAAAAACCAATCGCCACCATTTCCATAGACAATCATAATCAACGCTGAATTAGAAGCTACCTAATAGGAAAAAAATACTCGGTTACTGAGAAGTCTAAAAATGGAAGGTTTTATGCCTGTTAAGTGGCTAGCGTACTTGTGGTCATTTTACATTGTGAATTTGCCAGTACATTATGGATAACCAGGGAAAAAACTTCAATGTTATAATTATACGAACACAAGGATGACAGTCTGGACTGGAAACAAAAATCCAATTCATAGTCGATATTCAACCTACACATCGTTTATGTACGTCCTTAACCATTATTAACTCAAGGAATTGAGAGGGGAAGATTTAGTGATGAAAAGTAGAATGGAGGGAGATTAAGGTAGAGATAAAAGATAAGAGTAAGAGCAGATAAGCTAAAAGGAAGGTAAGAAAGAATATTAAAGTTAGTTATTGAAAGATCGAAGAATATCTTACTGTTCCACGTTAAAACTTGTTTAATCTTCCAGCTTGTCACACAAGTTTGTAAAACTTTTCCTTAGACAAATGTGCGAGAAGCGAGAATAATTATTATGAAACGGACGTGGTGTGCGAGAGCGCTCTGAATCTGGGACTTTCATTGAACATGTACAAAATCCAGAAAATAACACAACAAATCTGTATTACACTGTCATATTCACATAATATTATAGCTAATCTATAGACGATGAGTAACAATAAAGTGGCTGAAGATAAAAGATATGAGATTAGTTATGATGACCACGCCCCACACTAAAATATGACGAAGACACGACGTTTCGGTCCGTCAATGGACTTGATAATGGTCCAGGACGGACCGAAACGCCGTCGTCTCATTTTCTGGTGTGTTATTTGGTCATCATAAATAATCTCTCATATTGTCTTAATATCTCAGTCACGGGCGGATGTTAGTCCGATTATCACTACTAATAACTTTGATTTTAGCTTTATACCGCTGAAATACCTTATCTTGAAGAGGGACTGAAGGCAGATAAATAAGATACTATAAATGAATTTTATAGACATGAATATTATTAGCCTTATGCGTGATCTTTATTAGCCTACTGCTTGAACATTGTGAGTCGTCACATTGAACATTGTGAGTCGTCACATTGAACAATGTGAAACGTCTAACAGAATATTGTGAGTCGTCTGATTGAACGTTGTGAGCCTACGTTGATTAAGGAGTATTTACCTTATACAAGTGAACGAAACTCATATTGAGTCATAGCTTGGAATGTTGACGGTTGCAAAATCAGTTAAACATTTAGGTTAATAAGTCAATATTTGACAATGCATTGAGATGCAGACAGCCTTTTGTTCAGATGATGGGCTGTCAATCTCTTAGCTCTCCTAATGAGACTGTTTAAAGTGTAAAAGGTGACTGTATGTTACAGTCAGCGTTAAGGAGATCATACGTGACAGTGTCAAACACATGATATCACACAGTTTGTACCTAGATAACTGTCAATGTTCTCCACAATGACCACTAAGATAACTTAATGGTCTATTAGCCTCGTTCTCACTCTTAATTTTATAAATTTTATTATATTTTTTTAAATATTTATAAAATATTGCATTATATGTTGCGTGAGGTTCACATTTTTGTACAGAATTACGTACATTTTTCTTCTATTACTATACAACATATTTCTCTCTTACTCAACGCAGGAAGCAGCCCGTAGCGGCTGTCTAACTCCCAGGTACCTAGGTGAACAGAGGCATCAATTCAAAGGATCTCTGCCCAAGGCGATGATATGTGACAGTCTATAGCAAGGCAATGATATGCGACTGTGTTAGACATGTGATATCTGACAGTTTTTTCCCCAATAGGAAAAGTCAATAGTCAGCACATAATGGCCAATTAGCCTCGTTCACTCGGAATTTGGTAATTTTTTAATAATTTTTTTAATAAATAAAATATTATGTTATGTATTATGATGTCAGCATTACAGCACAGCATTGCGGGCATGTAAGCATGACCTTGTATGTAGCAATGTGTCGTAATATCGAGGTTAGCGACCAGGCCGCTGGTGTGAGGGAGGTGTTGACGTAGTCAGCGGGGACTGGAGAAGTCAGTTGCCTCCTGACCTTCACCGAGTTAACATCATCAACTTGTCTACAGTTTAAAGGTTTTTTCCAGTTCCCCTTTTATAATAATTAAATGACTGAGTTTAGTTTTTTAAATGGGGATATGGAGTAATGAAAGTAAAGTACACAAAAGTAAAATTACTTTTGCTTACAGATGGAGGTGTTTTCTACAATCTTGGGAGCGCTGGTGGTGCTTGTCGTCGATGTGTCTTGCCAGTATGGACCAGTTCAAGTAAGTATTAAGTAATTAAATATTGGGATTTCTTGTGTGTTCCCAGTGTATGATACATATCGATAAAAAATACTCTCGTACCATTTCGACACCAGCATAGTAACCTTTACTCTTTAAGTCAGATTGACAGCCAGTCATCTAAACAAAACTAAATTGGTTAAATACTGATAAATTTACATTATAAAAAATACAATGGCGCATGCAGAACTTTCTGCTTGACTTAAAGCAACGTAATTGTTAAATCATTATTTCCTAATAAAAAAGTATATTGAAATTGCGCATTGAAGTTCCTACCCACGTCAGATAGGTTAATGATCTAAATATTTTAATCGGTAAACAGATTTTAACTAACCTAAAAAAAGTTAATAGTATCACTACATGACCGAACCCGACAAATCTTGAATATACCGTAAATTGGAATTCTTCACCCAACTTTCTTTCCTTAAATTTTAACGAGCTTTAATTTTACTTAAATTAGGTTTTATTTTCATAACTTAATTTTTACAGGTACCTGACATTGGACGCGTCGACAGACCTCTTCTCGGCAACATTATACCTATCGACAGGTTTCCTGCCCGAAACAGCGGATTTGGTTCTAGCAATCATCCTGTAGACCTTCAGACCACACAAGGCGGATCGGTGAACTTACCTCGGGTAGTTTTAAGTCAAGCCGCTCCATTTAGATTTTCCAGTCAGTCGGACATTAACTTCCACCAAGGCAGTGGTCAGGCGGCTGGAGCCGTCTTTGGACAGGGTGTAGGAAGCGGTCAGGCGGCTGGAGCAGTCTTTGGACAGGGTGTAGGAAGCGGTCAGGCGGCTGGAGCCGTCTTCGGCCAGAACCAAGCTACAGTACTCGGCAGTGGCCGGTTTAGCCAGGTCAGTGTTCCTCGCGTGACTATTGGCAGTCCGGAAGTTAGAAGAGTGGACGCACTCTTCACCCCAACTGTCACCCAAGTTATCACCATCGACCGCTGCGTCACTGTCACCGACCAGGCCTTCAACAGCGTGGCCGTGACCCTGACTTCCTTCAGCGTGCAGACTGTCACCGTGGGAACACGAGCGGTAGGTGGCATCAGTGACTGTTGTAACCATATGCTGTTAATGCATGTATGAGGCAGCTAAATTAAATGTTGCATCTCACAGGTGTTGCAGACGCCCGTCGATGATCGCGTCGCTCTCCAGACATCGGTGTTTGTCCGGCCCGGGACCGTAACATTAACGGAGGTGAAGTCTGACTTCAGGATCGTGACTGAAACTTCCCTAACCCACGTGACCCTCGCCCACACGTCCTACGTCATCAGCCAGTACACCTTCACCACCACGGCCACCCAAGTGTAAGTTTTAATTTGTACAAAAGGGAGGTTCTTCTAGATAACGATTTGGTTTTTAAAAATTTGCTAGTCTTAGTAATAAGTAGAGCTCCTAAACCTTTATCTAGTCAATAGCAGCAGGCTAATGGACGTTAAAAGATAATTTAACTTATTAATAAAAGGCTTGAATTTGTCTTCTATACCTTGTGAAAGAAAATAGTTGTGCACCCCCCCCCCCCTCATTACGTCCCCTAAGTCTTAGAGTTCAGTAATGTACTCTTCCTCTCGATTAGTTGGAATGTTTTTTAGTAACGTATAAGCTTTAATTTAAATAAAGCTGTATCAAAGCGGATGCTTAAATACTTAACACCATGATTGTATAGCAAGCCTAATGCTGGCACCTTCACATTTCAGACAAACATATACGGCGACTTTGGTGCGTACAAACGTTAGCACCCAGAGGACTACCATCACAAACTACCGGACTGTCACCGACACTGTCTTCGTTAACAGCGGCTACGGCTACAGACCACAGTAGTCCCTTGTACATGACTTTTATATTGACATTATACACATAATTCGCCAACCTTGGTTTAAATTTTATTACTTCCCTTCGGTAACTGGTACGAGTTTTTACTTGATAACACGAAAGTGGTTTGCCTAAATGCAGCTGGAACTAGTTTGCATAAACTCGCCAATTCTATGAATTTGTTAAATTTTGGCAAGCAATAAAGTTAATGAATTTAACTAGTTACCACAGAATTGGTTTCCCAATAACTTGTCTAGTTTAAATTTTTTTATTTTTTTTTTTTTTTAAATAACTACGCTAGTGATAACGTTAAGTTAATCGCTAGTGCAATAATTAGAATGCATCAAGAAAGTAGTGTATCACTATAAATATTTGCTGCCTGCTGAAATTACCGTGTATAAATGTTCCAATACTCGGTCACTGTCTTTAAGTCGGTGTGGTTAATACATCCGTGGCATGTTAATGGCTGTAATCATAACATAAGTACTTAATGTACGATAGTTTTAAAGAGTGTAAAATTAATGTGCCCAGTATTCAGTAGCATTCTGCAAACTGTACTCTAATACAAACGTAGCAAAATAGTTATTTTGTCGCAGGGATATCTTACCGTGACAATTGACTCCTGATAGTCGCGCTAAATAAGCTTGAGCGTCCATGTTTGGAAATGTAATAGTAAGGCACACTAAAGTTTCGTAAACTTATATTTAGATCTGGTTACCACTCTAAGGTAAGGAATGAGCTTCCAAAAAAAGTTTACTATAAATTATTCACAAGGGTCACTGGGTTCAGAACTTCAGAATGCCTTTCTGGTCGATATAATTTTCTGTAAAACCTTTGGTATGAAAGTTTGGCAGATAGCTTGGTTAACGGGCAACCCAGTTAATTTGAGCAAAGGCCACCGCAAAATTTTACTTTTAAGTTTAGCCCTTTTATTTGCATTACTAATAAGAATTCGTAAGTCGTATTGGTAATCTGGTACTGTTAAAAATAAGTTGTCGGCTTGTAATTCAGACAGTTATAAAATATTGTGTAATGGAAAATTTCCAGGTATTTAAGTCGGTCAAGTATTGCGATTTTACGCTAGTAATGGCGAGTAGAGGCATCGTGTACTGAGAACGCCATTACAGCTGGGTCTAAAACAGACTTAAGGGATACTAAGGTAACAATAGCTTGACCAAATATACTTTGTCCTGAACACGGTATAATGGAACAATGTATACAATTCTTAGTGTATATATATCATTATGAAGCTGAACACCTGTATCAATTCGAAATTACGTTAATAATGCAGCAGAGAACTGACCATAAAACTGCGATATATATCCATGAAAATAAACTTAGTCAGTATGAAGAAAATAGTTTACTAAATGTTTTTTTTAATCTGATTGCAACATCAGATCTACTGGAAGCTGGTTATCCTGAGTGTCTACAAACGTTCGAAGCCAGACGCTTGTGGCTAGCCTCAACAAAATTGGCTGCCTGAATGTTCTAGTGTAAGAGATGAACTCAAGCTGGTCGGGGTCACGAGAATTAATGAAAACAGCATGCCAGGGTCATATTCAGACCCCCAACGATGATGTTCTAACACTGGCCGCCAGTTTCACAACTGCTTTCAAATCAAACGCGTCAAAACTACAGTTTCTTATAGTAATATTCACCACTTCACTTAGCTCTGGAAAATTGTCAAATTAACTGTCCATAATTTGTCAATAGTAGCATAAGACAATCCTCCCAGAGCCTCTAAGGTTTCTCTAGCCTCACGGTAATTCTTTTCTTAAACAACGCTAAGCTGGTCTCACCAGAGACCACCCACACATTTAACAATTATATTTGTTATAAGAGACAAACTCACAGCCAGACAGATTGATAAATGAGTATCTAGATGGATGGACAGACTGATGGATAGATATAGAAGTATTAAAAAGATTAATATATAATCAATATGTATGGATAGATGTACGGACAGATAAATGAACAGATTCATGGACATGTGTATTGATGGGTAGATGGTTAAATAGATGGACAGATATATAGATGGATAGTTTGATGGATGGGTAGATAAATAGAAGGATAGATGGGAGCCTGACTTGGAATACGGCGGGGGTAACCCTTCCATTACTGGATCAATAAAATAAAGATATTTAGTTTTCTAAATTAAGAAAGGTGTTGCTTTCTGTTACCGGAGAGTTGCTGTCACAAACAAATGGCAGCAAAGCGGCCTAAATCCTGTCAAAGTTCCTATTGCACGAACCGTCTGCTGAAAACGTCTTTTCCAGAGTCAAAATGCTGTTGCACATGCCATGTGTTCAAAGTGAGTTTGATGTTAGATTCCTGTTACGTGGTCTGTTTGTTCAGTCATTGTGACACATGTTGGCGACGGTATCTTCCAATATTGTACTGATGTCACTTTGTGCAACCTTATTTTTTTTTCTGGGAAGTATTATTTTCTGATTGTATATGCCTCCAGACTATAGAAAATGGATATTATTCCCATCAAACCTATGCTTAGACAGCTTATGGAAGACGACTGGAAAGTACCCCGAAGGCTGCTGACGTAGGAAACTATGTCGAAGCTCTTGATACTGAATCGGCAGCTTCCCTAAGCTGTCTGAGAAAAACTTCAAAGCAAGGCTTGGGGTGAATAATAGCCATTTTCTAAATTTTGGAAGCATAAGCAAGGAACACAAATTAAGTTAAATTGTGTTATATTAAATGTTTCTACTATATGCTTAGGTTTCTTACCATATAATATGGTGTAACATGATATAAATATATGCACGTTAAAGAATTCAGTTTTATTGGTCAATATTCTTCTTACGGTATTAATTTACGCTGTATGATAACTGTAATCCTTAGTCTAAATAAATGACTGAAATCTCGTTTCGAAAAATAAATATTTTAAATGTAAAATAGCTGTGTATGTACTGTGTATTTATGATAATCAACACATCAACCATGGAACGGCCGCTCCGCTCCCAGCCCTGTCTTCTCAACCCGTCTCTCTCTTCACCACAACAACTGCTGGAGACTGTTTCTAGACAATAGATGGCGCTATTAAAGTAGTACTTGGCATCTGTTAGGAGGCACGCATTGAGGGTGTGGGAGAGGTAACGAGGTGGCCTGCTGCTGTTAACTAGTCAGTCTCTCTACTGTGCTTAGTAACTCGACTTGATCCTCTTAACTTAAAGGTGATTTAGTATGTTTTGTAAGGAAGTTTTGATATTGTGCACTGCAATAATTGGGTTATGGTAATAACTTTCTTAGTGTAGGTTTTTTTTTTATCAAGCGGTTTGCATGAGATTTTTAAGTTACTGAACGCATGGCGATCTGTGAAGGTCAAATGTTAAGGAAATCGGTTTAACATTTATCACAGGTGGCAAGATCTATGATATATTTTAAAGTAATTTTTGACTAAATGCTGATGTACTAGTTTTTCTCGCTTTACGTGACTTGCATTTTTTTTTTTTTTAACGTATCTAATATACTACCTAAAGTATTGCCTAATTTGATTTTACACTTATAAAAAAATAACTTTACCAATTTTTATCCCATATAATAATGCTAGAAAAATCTTGGATATTTAAAAAGGAATTTAAGCTTATTTACGCTGCGATGCGTGAATTTGGCTCAGTTGAGCATTTTCATTGACCATATACACTTTTTATTTGAACATGCAATAAAATATAACTAATATTCCTGAATTTCTCTCAAATGAATCTAAATTGATTCATATAAGCATTATTTTCATAAGGGCAACAAAACTTGCCTAGAGTGTAACATTTTTCTCTAACTTTCTTTAGGAACGGTCAACCAAGGCCCCTCCTACATACTATTACACATTACTAGTGGCCTAAAAGCGCCTTTTAGGCCTACGCCCAACCACTTTACCTGGACAGTCAACATTTTGAATTATTCAGCTGTGCGTAAATAACCTGACCATAAGTGACTGGATACTCTTCCATCCTATCTCAAACCCTTTATAATGAGCACTTAATCCTGAGTGCATGGCACTCGCAAAGTTCCGTTCCCTTCCCCAGGCCTAGTGGACAGTTTAACACTAAAACGCTAAATAAAATAGCACTTGTACATATTTAAAAGCTTTGAGGAAAAACATTTTAAGTCTTACCTTACTGCCATGACTAACTCCATTTCTTTTTTACAGATGGCTCTACTTCCCCTACTGTATCTTTTGTGCATTTTCTCGCAGGTAAAAAAAAAAAAATTTACTTTTTTAGTATAATTATATATAATATAATTTATATATATAATCTACTAAATTTTATTAATAAAATTTATTTAATAGATCCAGGGTCAAGGGTTCGTCCCTTACGGCACCCACGCGCCCCTCCCAGTTATCACTCCAACAACTTCTACAGTCACTGTTCAGGTATGTAATGTTTATTATATATACATACACCAGTTATTTTTAAACTGGTTCTGCCTAACTTTACTTATTCTCTCCAGACAACCCTGACCCACACTCTGCGAGAGACGACTACCTCTGACGTGTGGGTTACAGAGCAGACGGCGATCACCCTGACAGTCACCCAGACAACCACCCAATGGGACTTTGTTCCCCAGTATCCACAGACGGTGACCTCTGTGATAAGGGTCACCTCCACACCGGTAGTGGTTGAGACGGCTACGGTGGGGGTCAACCCAGTGAGCACAATGGTGTCCATCTACAGTCAGTTCGTCACCACCACAGATACTGTTAAATACTGGCAGACCATAACCCACGTCGCTGTCACTCACGAGGTAAGATAGTGCGAAATAATCGTATCTTGTGAGGCTACAGTTGATCTACTGCCTGGGATCTTTAGTCATTGATTTAACTATCTTATCTGATTGCAGATCCAGACGGTGCCTGTGGTAACTACTCAAGAATTGCTGCAGGAGATAGTAACTACGGTCACCCAGATAGTAACGACTACGGTTACCTCCACTACTGCCAGATATTATGCATAATGGAAACTATGAGATTTACTTCAGTTTTGTACCAAATAAATGTTTGAAGACTATGTAATAGATTTAATTTAAAAAATTCCAGACTTAAAATGGGATGTCTCTAGAGTACTAATATCAAATCTAGTAATTATCGGATGAATATTGCTAGTCTTCTAAATTACAAAGCCAGAAGAATTGGTGTCCTAAAATTTTCTAGTACATGATGTCTGTAAGGTGTTTTAGGCCATGAGATTTGATGCAGCCTCGTAAACTTTACCGTCAATGATGGTGTTAAGTATTTTGCGGATCTGGGGATCTACCTGTGCCTCTCCATAGTCTTGCTTCTATGCCTCCTCTAAAATCGGGGAAGGGGGACATAATTTTGATCAAAATTGTCATTGGCTAGAGTATTAAACTCTAGTTCTTGGGTGTTTTAGATAACTAACGGGAATTAGACCGAATAAAGCTTCCGAAGTTAATTGGCCTAATGGTTTCTACCTACAGCAGAGGTAGAGGGGCAAACGTTTGTAGACTTGCCTTGAAGGTATTCCCTTCATACCTTAAAACTAAAGTCTGTTTTGAACCGCACATGTTTACAAAGTGCACTGGGAAGTCTACCACCCCATATTTCTTACATAACGGTACATATAACGTGGAAACTAATACTTAATAAAATAAAAATCGGAGCAATTGACTAAAATGACTGGCATACCTGCTGAGACTTTTTGTATTTTACTCATTGGACTCATTGTGATCCTCATTCTGGCCGGAACATTCTCTAGCGGCAGATATTTACCCAACAGTAAAATGGGGAACCGGGTTAAGCGATTTGTGAGTTTGGTGGGGGGGGGGGGGGGGGTTACGTATTCCGGGAAACGTAGGATTAAGGATTTGCCAGAAACTATACGTGTGCTAGTGGTTGTACAAGAATGTAACAACTCCCGTAGAAATGAATAAAAAAATACAGTACCCATCTACGTGTTTTGAGGGTGTAGATGCCAGGACTTGATAATTTATTGCCAAACCGGCACGGTATTAGACGAAGAATTTTCGTAGGTAAAGATAGAGTTCATTGATACTGTGCCCACTGTTATAAAAACCCAGTCTCCACCCTATCATAGACAATCATAATCAACGCTGAATTAGAGAAGTTACCTAATGGGAAAACTTTTTAATATTCAGTGCCTACATGGTTACTGAAGTCTGAAAAATGGAAGGTTTTATGCCTATGTTAAGAGTGGCTAGCGTACTACGTTTGGTGGTCATTTTACATTGTGAATTTGCCAGTACATTATGGATAACCAGGGGGGAAAACTTCAATGTTATACCCATACAAACACAAGGATGACAGTCTGGATATGTAACAAAAACCCAATTGATAGTTGATAATCAACCTACACATCGTTTATGTACGTCCTTAACCATCATTAACTCGAGGACTTGAGAGGGGAAGATTTAGTGATGAAAAGTAGAATGGAGGGAGATGAAGGTAGAGATAAGATAAGAGTAAGAGCAGATAAGCTAAAAGGAAGGTAAGAAAGAAGAGTAAAGTTGAGAGTTATTTAAAGATCGAAGAATATCTTATTGTTCCACGTTAAAGCTTGTTTAATCTTCCAGCTTGTCACACAAGTTTGTAAAACTTTTCCTTGGACAAATGTGTGAGAAACAAGAATAATTATTATGAAACACAAGTGGTGTGCGAGAGCGCTCTGAATCTGGGACTTTCATTGAACATGTACAAAATCCTGAAAATAACACAATAAATCTGTGTTACACTGTCATATTCACAGAATAATATAGCTAATCTGTAGAAGATGAGTAATAGTGGCTGAAGATAAAGATATATATGAGATTAGTTATGATGACCAAACCACACACTAAAATATGAGGACACGACGTTTCGGTCCGTCAATGGACTTGATAAGGGTCCACAACGGACCGAAACGTCGTCGTCTCATCTTCTGGTGTGTGATTTGGTCAACATATTTCAGCCACGTTATTGTGACTCCTCGTCTGCATTTGGATATACTACATATTTCATACACATCGCAGGAAGCACTCCGTAGCGACTATCTAACTCCCTGGTATCTAGGTGAACAGTATCATCAGGTGAAAGAAGCTCTACCCAAGGCGATGATATGTGACAGTATATAGCCAGGTTATAGACTGTCTCGCATATGATATCAGTTCAAAGAGAAAAAAGTCAATATTCAGCACATAATGGTCAATTTGCCTCGTTCTCTCATAATTTAGGAATTTATTAGTATTATTGTTTAAATAAATAAAATATTATGTTATGTAGTCTGAGGTCAATATTACAGTACAACATTGCGGGCATGTAAGCATGACCTTGTATGTAGCAATGTGTCGTAATATCGAGGATAGCGACCAGGCCGCTGGTGTGAGGGAGGTGTTGACGTAGGCAGCGGCGACTGCAGTAGTCAGTTGCCTCCTGACCTTCACCGAGTTAACATCGTCAACTTGTCTACCGTTTAAAAAGTTTTAGGTCCCGTTTTACATTAATTGTAAGTTGGCGCAAGATTTTAACTGCTTGATAAGTGGGGTTATCGGATGATGTAATATAAGTACATAGAAATGTAACATGATCATTGGATTCTTACAGATGGGGTTGTTTACTGCAGTCTTGGGAGCGTTGGTTCTTTTGGTCGTCGATGTGTCTTGCCAGTATGGACCACTTCAAGTAAGTATTGACTAATATTTAATAATGGGTAATGTTTAGTACTTTCAGTAAACTATAGAAAATCTTAAAGACTTCGATCCCGATGTATCAAAACTAAATTTAGTATAAACTAAATATAACTTTTTTAGATTATCGCGAATATGAATATTCATTAAAGCGGCAATAGTTTCCACAATTGCTTTACCATCTTGAATTTTAATAATTTAACTTTTACTTGCACAACGGAAATAAACTTTGCAAACTTGTTGCATACAAATTTACTGGCAAGATAGGCATTGCCTAACGTAGCACGGGGATAATTTCTAGTCTGAATTGACAGCACATAATTCTCCATAACATCGGTAAATACTTAACTTGCTAATGTAAAAATTAATAAAATTAGTGTTCAAAAAAATCTTTAATTTAATGTATCTTATTTTCCAGAGACCAGACATAAGTTTAGCAGAAAGGCGGCCTTTTCTCGGCAGTACGCTGCACATCGACCAGTTTCCTAGCGAAAACTTTGTCTCTAGCAATTTTCCTGTAGGGCCTCATACCACACAAAGCGGGAGGGTCTCTTTACCCCAGAGAGTGCCTCTAAGTCAACAAATTCCACTTGCATTTCCTGGAGAATCTGGCACTAGTTTCCACACAGGTGGTGGTCAGGTGTCTGGAGCAGTCTTTGGCCAGGGCGTAGGTAGTGGTCAGGTGTCTGGAGCAGTCTTTGGCCAGGGCGTAGGTAGTGGTCAGGTGTCTGGAGCAGTCTTTGGCCAGGGCGTAGGTAGTAGTCAGGCGGCTGGAGAATTCTTTGGCCAGGGCCAAGCTGCAGTACTTGGCAGTGGCCGGTTTAGCCAGGTCAGTGTTCCTCGCGTGACTATTGGCAGCCCTGAAGTTAGAAGAGTGGACGCACTCCTCACCCCAACTGTCACCCAAGTTATCACCATCGACCGCTGCGTCACTGTCACCGACCAGGCCTTCAACAGCGTGGCCGTGACCCTGACTTCCTTCAGCGTGCAGACTGTCACCGTGGGAACACGAGCGGTAAGTGGACTCTGCGATACTGTGCTGACTGTGTGCTATTAATGCTAGAAATGAAATTAATAAAATTTCGTCACAGGTGTTGCAGACGCCCGTCGATGATCGCGTCGCTCTCCAGACATCGGTGTTTGTCCGGCCCGGGACCGTAACATTAACGGAGGTGAAGTCTGACTTCAGGATCGTAACGGAGACTTCTCTAACCCACGTGACCCTCGCCCACACGTCCTACGTCATCAGCCAGTACACCTTCACCACCACGGCCACCCAAGTGTAAGTTGGAAACTGAAGATGGGTTTAATATTGGTTTAAGGCCTAGTTTTAACTTTAAACATGTTATTTCGGTCTTTTAGAATGGCTTCTACTATATGTAATTCGTATTGGTTTTAATGTCTACAAATACCTGACTATTTAATATATATAGACAGGTAACTTCATAAAGTTTGATTACTTTAATTTCAGGATATCCTATACGGCGACTTTGGTGCGTACGAACATCAGCACCCAGAGGACTACCATCACAAACTACCAGACTGTCACCGACACTGTCTTCGTTAACAGCGCCTACGGCTACAGGGCACGATAATCTTTGTACTAGTTATTTATATTGACATAAATGATTTCGCAACAGTTAAAAATTTTATTACAAACCTTCGTTTCCTGGTATGACGCTTTAATTTATGGCCAAAGTGTAGATTGCAAAATGCAGCTGGAACTAGCTTATTATAGCACTCGTAACTTTAACTCTGTAATTTTATTCGGTATTGGCGGTCGGTAGTCTGAATAAATTTCACTAGTCCACCAAATTAGACCATTTACGAATTTTGTTAAATGGCTAAAAATAGTACATTTAGTATTAACGCCCCAATTTTCCTTTAAAGTTAAATAGTATCGGCAAGAGCAAAGTAGCTTATAGCTCGAAGTACTTGTACACGGAGCTCTCAGCAGGAAGATTCTTTCACTGGTTCAGAGCTCTCGTCACCTTGCCGTTGGTGTACGTAACGGGAAAGGTAATACAGCCGTGGTACGTTAATGGCACTATTACATTAAAAGAATGTAGTAGATAATGTCTGTGTGGATGCAAAGTAATTGGTAATATTCGGCAAACAGTACCTCTATGCAACAAACTTGAAACGGTTTTAACAGTATCGTAACTCTTGTTTAATGGACCCTTGACCCTTGTAACCTTGCATATTATTCGTCAATGTTTGTACATTTGAATTTTAAGTCTCTAATACAAATATGTTTTCTAAACAAAACTCCTAGTTTCCCCTTGACTGGCAAGTGATATCTCTAAGAATGCCACCCACAAGTGTATTGTAAATTGCCTGAAGTCACTGGATCTCCACTTCAAATTGCCTTTCTAGGTGAAATGACTTGCTATAAAACCTACAGTACGAAACTTGGGCAGAGGCAAACGCCTTGGTATATGGCAAACCCAGATCATTTGAGCAGAGGCCACCAGAAACTTTTTCAAATTTTCTAATGCAGATAAAGGGGGCAATGTTTTAAGTCGTATTCTCTCAAAATGGTATGGTATAACTTTAGTCTGGTATTTTTAGTTATTCTGGCAGTTGCCAATATTGAAAATGCAACATTTCTAGGAAATGCCAGGTATTAAAACATCGGTTTATACTACTGTAATATTATAGTAGCCATGGCGAATTAAGGCTCGCAAAGTGTAAAGGCATCGTGCACGGAAACTTTAATACAGGGTTTACGGTTTAACCTCTTGCAGTTACTAGGGCAACCACGGTAGCTTGCCGACTGTACTTTTGATCTGAACATTGTATTCGCTGAAACGCTGAACACTGCTTACATTTCTCAGTGTGAATATAATTAAAGTTGAACACCTGTATATCCATTAGAATACGGCAATAATGGAAGTGACCATGAAGTATAAGAATTATTGCTATGAAAATATAAATGAATGTGTAAAGTTTACAAATTTAGTTTATTGGCATTAAAAATCCCAAATTGACAATCGGATTGAAACAAATCAGAGCTACTGGAAGCTGGTCTTCTATAAGGGTTGGTGTCAAAGTTTGAGGCCAGACGCTTGGGGCTTCAAACCCTCAACAAAATTAGACAATTCGCTAGTGTATGATATGAACTTAAGCTGGTTGGGGTCACCAGAATTCAGAATTCAAAAGGTAACACCATGCTAGGGGTCACATATTGAAACCCCCCCCCCCCCCCACAAGTGTTTTGGCACTAGCCGCCAGTTTGAGTTCAAAACAATATTTTCTTACAGTAAAATTCACTTACTCGCTGATCTCAAATCATATTTAATGCTATGCATAATTTGGCCATACTAGCATAAAATACAATGAAAATCCTGAGCTAATAAGGTTTCTCTAGCCTCAAGGTAACTTTTTTTTTATATAGCCTTTCACGAAGCTAAGCTAAGCTTTCACCAGCGACCACCCACACATTAGACAATTGTTTTTTTTAAAGGAGACGAACAAACGCCCAAGTAGAAATATGGATTGATAAATGAATATTGAAATAGCTATATGGATGGATAGATAGATGTATTGAAAGACGTATATATAGATAGATTTATGCATGGATGGATAGATGGGCGGATAAATGGACAGATGTATTCACAGATGGATAGATTGATGGAGAGATGGGAGACAGACCCGGAATACGCCGGGTAACCCCTCGAGAGTGAATCGATAAACTAAAGGTATTTAGTGCTCTAAATACCTTAAAGGTGGTTCTTTATGATACCGGAGAGTTGGTCACAAACAAATGGCAGTGAAGCAGCCTAAATCCTGCAAAAGTTCCTATTGCACGAACTACGTAAAAACATCTGTTTCAGAGTCAAAATTCTGTTGTACATGCCATGTGTTCGAAGTGAGTTTGATGTTAAATTATTCTTACGTGGTCTGTTTGTTCAGTCATAGTGACACATGTTGGCGACGGTATCTTACTATAATTTACTGATCACACTTGGTGCAACCTTATTAATTTTTTTCTGGGAAGTATTATTTTCTGATTGTATATGCCTCTAGACTAAAGAAAATGGATATTATTTCCATCAAACTTTTCTTTGACAGCTTGGGGAAAACGTCTGGAAAGTACCCCGAAGGCTGCTGACGTAGGAAACAACATGTCAAAGCTCTTGATACTGAGTCGGCAGCTTCCCTAAGCTGTCTGAGGCAAAGCTCAAAGCAAGGCTTGGGGTGAATAATAGCCATTTTCTAAACTTTGGAAACATAAGCAAGGAACACAAATTGAGTTAAATTAGTGTTATAATGTTTCTACTATATGCTTAGGTTTCTTACCATATAATATGGTGTAACATGATATAAATATATGCACGTTAAAGAATTCAGTTTTATTGATCAATATTCCTCTTACGGTATTAATTTACGCTGTATGATAACTGTAATCCTTAGTCTAAATAAATGACTGAAATCTTGTTTTGAAAAATAATTAGAAATGTAAAACAGCTGTGTATGTTCTGTGTATTTATGATAATCAATAAATAAACCATAGAAAGGCCGCTCGCTCCCAGCCCTGTTTCTTCTCAACCCGTCCTCGACTCAAGGCCATTACATCCACTGGTCGACCCCACAGACGCATTCATAATTGTTAACATGCTGTTCATTCAAAACGGGAATTTTCTCAAATATAAATTAGTATTATAAAATATTAGAATATTGTGCATATATAGGCATAGGTTAGGTTAGGTGTTTAGATCCTGTTGGTGATTATTTGTATTTGTAGTACGTGGGTGAAGCATTTACAGCGTTGTGGTTCGAACAAAATTCGTCAGTTAAGGACTTTTTCCGGGAGTGTTCGAACGTAATCAGTCGTGAGTCGTGTGTAAACCGTTTTTCATTCATAAACTGGGAGTTTGGCGGGTGGATGGAATCACTTTTTTTTTGGGGGGGGGGGGGGCTTTGTTTGGAGGACAGGCTGCTTCTTTTCCCGTCCCTCTCCTCACCACAATAACTGCTGGTGCAGCCCGTTTTCGCATACAAAGATCCAAGCTCGTTAATCCAGCCGCCCAACCCCCTTGTTTATGAATGAAAAGCGACTTACACACGCCTTACAACTGATGACGTCCGAACACTTCCGGAACAAGTGCTTGGCTCACATCCTCTGTTCGAACCACAATTCTATAAATCCTTCACCCATGTACTTCAAATAGAAATAATCGTTAACATAACCTAACCAAACCAACGCTAAACTATTTTTATCTATAATAATACAAATTCATATATAAGAAGAAACCAATTTTTAGCACACAGAATGTTAAAATTAATGAACGCGTCTGGGGAGGACGACCGCTGCTTTAAACAGCCTGGTGTGAGGACAGGTTGGCTGGTGATTGTTTATAGACAATAGATGGCGTTATTAAAGTAGTACTTGGCATCTGTTAGGAGCCATGAATTTTGGGTATGGGAGAGGCAACGAGGTGGACTGCTGCTGTTCAGTCGTCAGTCTGTCTGCTGCGATTAGTAACTCGACTTCATCATTCTAATTTAAAGGTTAATATTTTGTTTTTTTTATTTGTGTTATTTTGTATGTTTTGGAGAAAAGTGGTATTAATCCACTGTAATAAGGGTATTATAGTAATATTAATGTAAGTTTGAAGAGATCTAGTTTTGGGCACTGTGGATATTCATTTTTTAAGTCTTAAGTTTAATTAACTGTAGAATCTTTTTTAACTAAAAGTTTTAGCGAACTATTTTTAACCCTTTCCCCCCCCCCCCCCCCTTTTACTAAATTTCTAAATGCGCTGTAGTAGAAAAGGATGGGAAGTTCTAATGGTTCCCTTTACAGGCCTACTGTACTTTTATTTTAAAATAAATGCTAGAAACTTTAGTCTTTACAATGTTTGTTTTCCGTCAATGCTGTAAACTTTTCTTAAAGCTTATTGCTATAGCTCGCTATTTTTTTTTCGCCTACAGATGGCTCTACTTCACCTACTTTACCTCGTGTGCTTGGTCTCTAGGGTAAGAACGCTTTAATTTAAATAAATACATACACTCTAAAATTGTTTCAATTTCCTAATATAAAATTTATCGAATAGATCCAGGGTCAGGGGTTCGTCCCTTACGGCACCCACGCTCCCCTCCCAGTCGTCACTCCAACAACTTCTACAGTCACCAGTCAGGTTCGTAAATCGTGTTTTAATCACTGCTTTACCTCCCTCGGTGTGACCTGTTAAACTTTTTTTTTTTTTTTCTCCCTGCAGACAACCCTGACCCACACTCTGCGGGAGACGACGACCTCTGACGTGTGGGTTACAGAGCAGACGGCGATCACCCTGACAGTCACCCAGACAACCACCCAATGGGACTTTGTTCCCCAGTATCCACAGACGGTGACCTCTGTGATAAGGGTCACCTCCACACCGGTAGTGGTTGAGACGGCTACGGTGGGGGTCAACCCAGTGAGCACAATGGTGTCCATCTACAGTCAGTTCGTCACCACCACAGATACTGTTAAATACTGGCAGACCATAACCCACGTCGCTGTCACTCACGAGGTAACTTAATCCTTGGAATAAATAGATTACCGTTAATTGTCAATGGCTAAGTTTTTGTCTAAACTATTTTTTTCTAAACTGCAGATCCAGACGGTGCCTGTAGTAACTACACAAGAACTGCTGCAGGAGATAGTAACTACGGTCACCCATATAGTAACTACTACAGTTACCTCCACCACTGCCAGATATTATGCATAATGAACTACATAGAAGTTAATTTGTACTGTATTAATAAAGAATAGGACGCATTTACTGCACAATTTAGTATTTTCCTTTGTGTAAATTTGTTTGGCCTGCATTGCTTCAGACTTGAGCGTGCACGTAACCTTCAGAAACATTGTTTACCAAGATTTAAGTAAAATTGAGTAACACTCTGCACGGTCCTGTCAAAAGCTACTTGAGATAGCTGGAATTTGCTAGACAAGAAATTGGTATTTCTGTAGCCTTAATATACAAAGCTAGTACCGTTGGTTATCGCAGATAAGTTTACAGGTTAAACATGGTATCGCCACCAAATCTGATATTTAAAGGCAAAGATTTCTCTGCCTGCTGATTTTTAAAGTGTCAAACGTCAATGTGGTGGCAACGCTTTTTTTTTTTTTTTTTTTTTTTTTTAACGGGCAATAAGAACTAATTTACCAAAAATACGGGCTAATACCATCCTGAAATCTAAACATTCTACTTGCTGCCTTCAATACATTAATTTAAAAATGCTGAAAGGTGCCTATCTGCCGGCCCCACCCTACCTCAGTTTGTTTTTGCAGTAATTTTATTGGGATGCAAAGGTGTTAACTTTACTTGGGATTTTTTTTTTAAATCTTTAGCAAAGTTTTCATTGCTTGGTGACTTGTAACAAATCACACGCCTGAAATCTTCTTGGTAGAACTTTACTCCGGTTGAGATCTGAGAAAAGGGCAACCATGAAAACAGGTTTTGGTAAATGCAGTGAATCAGTTGAGCAATAACCATAAATAGCCCCACCTGTAATTTAAAACATTAACATGGTAAAATTTAATGTTGCATGCTCTCTAATATACCAAGGTAGATTCTACGTGAACAGTGCGATGGTTATTAATTTTCCCTACAGATGTAGAACAGCACCTTGCCCTCGTTACACTCGCCGCATCAGAGCGCTCTAAATTATTGTGCGTCGGACATGTCCAGGTTCCAGAATCTAGATATATCTTCGGGAAACTCAACTTGTGAATTTCGGCAAATGCTAAACATTCAACTTTCAAAGACGTTTCCTGCTTTAACCGTTCGTAGACTTTGAGCTTATTCATTGCAGTAAGTACCAATGTGCTTGCTAAACACCATAAAACCTAATTTTATTCAGACTAATATCTAATGTGTTTAGCTTGATATACAATAGATTATCTAATGCATAATGTACAGCTTCGTGGTTAGTTTGAATTTTCTATTTGCTGGGTTCATTATTTCTAAATTACTCCGCACTGCGGTACTGTTTTCCTGAATAAAACTTAGGAACCCTATTACATAAGGAATACACAAATCGAACTTAAGACGTTAAACTTCCTGTACAAATTTTTATTCTTACTTAATTTTAAGCACCTGGAGAGTGTTGACCAAACCACACACTAAAGTCAAGGGACGACAACGTTTCGGTGGTCGTATCTCCTTTGTCATATACCGGGAGCATATAGGTCCACAAAACTTGTACGATAGACATTTTAGATGTGTTAACCGTGATTAGGGCTCCAGTGACTGGAGGTATTTGCCTTTAAGAACAGCGACAACTGCAGAAGGTATTTTGGTATACAAAAAAAATCTTCAATTCAAATTACAAAGATTTAAAAACTTTATTTAATCTCCGTGGGAAAGGAAGGAAAGAAACTGGGAACATTTTTTTTTTTTTTTTGGCATTATCATTCTTTTCTGAAATGATATTAAAGAATTGGTAATTAGCCCAGGGGGAATATATCAAAATAAATCAGTTATCACAAATACAAATAATTCATCAACAAATATAATTTGAATCTCTTGTAGATTGCTAGAAATATTCCGTGCACGACTACAGTGTACCGTAGCCGAGGCACCTTGTGAGCACGGTGTGTGTGACGGCCAGGAGGTCCGTCACCGTAGTCCCTTTCATGTTTACGTTCGTACGCACCAACGTCCTTGTGTACGACACTCTGTAACTAATTCACTTTTCACTCGAGGTAGACTATCAACGTATCATCAACACATTCATTATAAAACCTAAAAAAACTGAATATACAGTACACTCACCTGCATGGTGGTCGTCGTGTCAGTAGGCAGCATGATTACGTACGATGTGTAGGTTGTAGTTAGGTGATGTAGAGCAGTGTCCGTCACGAGGCTGAAGCTAGACTTCACGTGAGTGACGGCCAGTGATGTGGGTCTGGCAGTCAATGATGTTTGCAGAGTAACGTGATCATTAACTGCCGTCTCTACCACCTGTTGAGAACAAAGAAAATGTAGTTTACTCAAACTCAGAAACTCGTTAAGAATATCGTTGACCAGATTACACACTAAGAAGGTGAAGGGACGACGACGTTTCGGTCCGTTCTGGACCATTCTCAAGTCGATTGTGAAGATATTGGTTAAGAATATCTTTAAGCATACGTACCCGGCGTGTTCCAGTGGTGACAGTCTGAACGGTGAGGGAAGTGAGGGTGACAGCCACGCTCTGGAAAGCTTGGTCAGTGAGGGTGACGAAGCGGTCGACGGTGACAAGCTGGGTGACAGTGGGGTGGAAGACTGCGTCCACCCTGCTGACCTGAGGGCTGCCATACCTTGGACCAGCGTCAGAAGGCGGACTGCTACTGCTGCCCGCGGTGACGCGCGGTCCGCTATCAACATCCTTCCCACCAGAAACGTTAATAACTAGACCACTGGAACCAGTCTCTGGTCTGCGGCCAAGCCGGCCGCTGCTATCGCCGATCACGTTCATAGAAGCACCGCTGCCATTAGTTTTGCCGGACCTTACAACTGGACGAGGGCTGGAACGCGAAGTCGGACCGCCACCCCCGCCGCTGGAAGTGACGAAAGCATTCGAGCCGGTACGCAAGTAAGTCCCCTCCGTATGGTGGTCCGGTTGGCTGCTTGAAGCGAAACTATCAGTTGCTAGAGTGTCATTGGTGTCGTCCGAGCTCCTGCTTGGGCCACTGGAGATGCTACCGAGGTTCTGAAAAAGCAATGTGGTTAGTAAATTGTTATACGAACCCTAGTCGGTGCGTTTCAGAAGCTAATTACCAAAGTCTTACCGGTCTATTCCCGAGAAAATCTGGTAATCCTGCCGCAGTTTGGGACGCCAAGCTGCTAACCAGCATTACAAGTATAATGCAATTCATCTGTAATGAGCGAATTAAGCAATAAACTCTAAAACGATAAGAAGGGTGTCGAATAACAATGTTTAATTGCGATAATTAATAACATTTGATTTATTTTAAACAAATAATTTATTATTAGTTTAATTCCCATTATTTAATTCTTTACGGGGGAGTTTTGCGTCGTAGAATAAAAAAGGAATAAGAAAACCTACAGGAAAATTTTGCAGAGTTGGTCGAAATAAAAGTTGAAAAGGAGTAGAGGAGCACCAAGCGGCTGAAGTATTCATTCTCGCTTCGATAGTGTAGTTATGCTACGGCTTGCCGCAGACCTCGTTAGAACTGTGCCATGTTCGGTACCCCCTCTCCCCCTCCCCAGCCTTAACGCAGGTCAAACCCAAACTAGTAAATGTGGATATTTTATATACGTATATATGTCCGAATATGGGAACTCATACTGGGAATTCGCAATAAATCCTACTTTACACACCCAAATGCATAATTATGCCAAATGCCCGAAACGCTTTGCGTAATAGTGGCTTTAGGCATTGTATGTACTAGCTCTACCTATAAGTCAAACAATCCTTGTAAATATTTATTGTATGTATGTACCTTACCTAAATAAAATTGTATTGTATTGTATTGTATTAAAGATCAATATAGCAAAGGCCCAAACTTAACCATTTTTGAAAATAGAACAGCAGTGATTATCTGGGGGGAGACCTCAGACTCCTTCTCTATACCTTCCCTCCATCACTCCCTCCCACCATCCCATAATGACCCACCGCCTATCCACCACCCCCCCCCCCCTCCCTCCAAAAAAAAAACCGGCAAATTACAAAAGTACACACCGACTCTGTCTTCATCCGCTAATATTTTGTTCCTCTGTAAACCGTATGTTCATTCGTCGTAACAAAAAATCGAACAATCGTGTGTCAAGCATATCATTTGCCCATTCATACATTGCAAGGAAACGAACACAGGTTGCAGCAGCGACACCTGCTCATTAACAAGTCAAAGGCTGGTTACAAGCGGTAGTTACAGTCCACTTCATCGTTCCTTGTCCCGGCGATTTGGACCTAATCAGCAAGATTGTTGCAACTGGAGCGTAAATGCAATGATTTATCCTGCTTTAAATGATTCCAATGTTCACTGGAAGTTTTTTTTCCACGTAATTGATTAACATATTTTTTTATATATTTTCTTTTAAGATAGTTACTTTTTTTATTATTATTAGTCGGTCTTATATTATCTATATCGAATTTCTTTCACTTTCTTTGTATAAGAGTTCGTTTATCTCCGAATGTGAAACGAAGTTTTTAAACAGAAAGACATACAAGCGGAGGAAATGACAAGGAGGAGGAGCAGGAGGAGGAGAAAAAGGGATGAAAATGAGAAGGGGGGGGGGGGGAAAGAGAAGGAGAAAAAAGGTCAAACAAATTTTCTACTTTTCACCAGAATCAGCTGATAGGATATTTTTTTGTGAGAACTGGCCAACCGCAGTCAGAATTAGGCTTCTCGTTTGCTGCCTTCGAAGTTGCAACCCGTCCTTAGACAACCCGTCCTTAGACAACCCGTCCTTAGACAACCCGTCCTTAGACAATCCGTCCTTAGACAATCCGTCCTTAGACAATCCGTCCTAAGACAACCCGTCCTAAGACAACCCGTCCTAAGACAACCCGTCCTAAGACAACCCGTCCTAAGACAACCCGTCCTAAGACAACCCGTCCTAAGACAACCCGTCCTAAGACAACCCGTCCTAAGACAACCCGTCCTTAGACAACCCGTCCTTAGACAACCCGTCCTTAGACAACCCGTCCTTAGACAACCCGTCCTTAGACAACCCGTCCTTAGACAACCCGTCCTTAGACAACCCGTCCTTAGACAATCCGTCCTTAGACAACCCGTCCTTAGACAACCCGTCCTAAGGCAACCTGTCCTCACACCAGGCTGTTTAAAGCAGCGGTCGTCCTCCCCAGACGCATTCATCAATTTTAACATACTGTGTATTAAAAAACGGTTTGTTCTCATATATAAATTTATATTATTATACATAAAAATATATTATTATACATAGAATATACATATTCTATGTATAGTTAGGCATAGGTTAGGTTAGGTGTTTAGGTTCCGTTGTCGATTATTTGCATTTGAAGTATGTGCGTGAAGCCTTTATAGCAACCCGTCCTCGACTCAAATTCATTACATCCAGTGGTCGACCCCACAGACATATTCATAAATTTTATCATTCTGTTCATGCAGAGCAGGAATTTTCTCATATATAAATTAATATCAAAATATATTAGCATATTGTGCATATATAAGCATAGGTTAGGTTAGGTGATTAGGTTCTGTTGGCGATTATTTGTATTTGTAGTACGTGGGTGAAGCATTTATAGCGTTGTGGTTCGAACAAAATTCGTCAGTGAAGCACTTGTTCCGGAACTGTTCGAACGTCATTAGTTGTGAGTCGTGTGTAAACTGTTTTTCATTCATAAACAGGGGGTTTGGCGTGTGCATGGAATGGACTTTGATCTTCGTTTATGAGGACAGGCTGTCGGAATTGTGGTACTCGTTGCAAGGCTGCGAGTTCGTCTTACGTTCGTCTTATGTTCGATCGTGAACTTACGACTCGTTCACGAGTCGTAAACCAGCATGAAGAAACCTTTATAATTATTCTCTGCCTACAGTAAACATATATATTTATATATATTCATTATAATACTTTCACATAAAACACATATACCCATATATATATATATATATATATATATATATATATATATATATATATATATATATATATATATATATATATATACACGTGTGCACACTCACAGAAGCAATAACGTCTTAATTTACCTTAAATTTAAAAAGGCTGCTTTAATTGCATCAATTTATATTGTCGATTCATATGAATATAGCTGACTTTCCTTGGATGTATCACACTGCATTAATAGATTAGAATAGTTATGTATATTTTATCTTCGTCAGAGAGAGACGTTGAGCGAGAATCCTTCTCGTGCTTAAGTAAATCATTGCAAGTAAAGGCTGTTGTCTTGCCTCATTTAACCAAGAGAAAATGTATCAACCTCTCTCCCTCTCCTTTCTTGCCCTTTATGTCTCCCTTTTCATTCTTCCTGTTAATCTCTCTCTCTGTCTCTCTCTCTCTCTCTCTCTCTCTCTCTCTCTCTCTCTCTCTCTCTCTCTCTCTCTCTCTCTCTCTCTAATCCCTCCTTCAGAGAGAAACCTTAAATATTTAAATGTCGTCTGGAGGGATTAGAGACCCAGGCAAATGCCAAGGGAAAATATTTGCGTATCATATTGCCGGAGCTTTCTGCTTTATGCCCCGGCCGCCAGACCCATTGTGAGGCAGGGCGGGGGAACACACGCCAGCCTTAAACTGTGGTTGTGGTCTGTCTTGAAGAACTACGGCTGTAGTCAGCCTTGAGAAACTGTTGTTGTTGTTGGTCAGTCTTGAAGACCTGCAGTATACCTCGGTGAACACGGGAGGTGTGAATGTATACACATCTAACTGGGATTCCAGTGGTTGAGTTTGAGCTCTTGGGCCCCTGACTATAAACCTTCAGACGACTATCAACTTTCAAGCCTTTCATGACGTTTATTAATTGTTTTTATTTTCAAGTATGTTTCCTGATTGTTCATTGACAATCGCCGTGGTTTTTGAATTCCATATAGTTTGTTTTTCCTTAATTATTCCCACGAGGTTTGTATATATCTGAATCCTGTTTCAAGCTAGTTTCCAAATTCTAGTTTGCAAACAGTGTAGTTAATGTGTTGAACAAATTACCCGGTAACATAATAGATGTAGGGTCACTTGATAGTTTCAAGCGTAGGTTAGACGTGTATATATGAATGAGATTGGGTGGATATAAACAGGACCAGCCACGTATGGACCAATAGGCAATCTGAAATTTTCTTAATTCCTATGTTCGTGTTATCTTATATTCTTTACACGATGCATTTTTTTTTTTGGGGGGGGGGAGGGGGGACGATTAAACTGTCAAAAAATAGGTGTTAAGTGCAAATTAAAGCACTCTAATATTGACGTTTTCTAAGCATCGTTCCTACGTTAGCAAAAAATTGCATTTTTTACGTAATGTGAAAACCGTGAAAATGGGCTCTCTCTATATAGAACTTTGATTTCTCCGTTAAACCTCAAGCCTCTTAAAAACTATCACTTTTTTATTTTCCAATATACGCCTCTATGTCTTTATTCTGTAACAGACGCTTTCGAAACTTAGCCAGAGAACTCTCTATTTTTTTCTTTTTTGCCCTTTTCTCTCCATGGCCGAGTAAAGAAAAGTTGAAACTTGTCGAACTTGGAAGTTTCATTATTCAGTCCACACACGACCTAATGTAGCGTTACTCAAACTTTTCCCTGGTAACGAAGACAAAGTTGCATACGTGTCGGCACCTCTGTAAAGTTGGTGAAATAAAGAGACAGACGACTTTATTTTGTTTTAGGGGTGGGAGTAGAAGGAGAAGGATGGGGGTCGAGGGAGAAGGGGGGGGTGGGGAGAGGAGAGGGAGAGGAGTGGGAGAGGGAGGAGAAATGGAAAGGGGGGGGGAGGGAAGGAGGATTGTGGACCTGAGGTGGGGGGGGGGGGTTATTTTAAGACATGCGTACGCTCATACAACACACACACACACACACACACACACACACACACACACACACACACACACACATCTGAGTCACGACCAAAGACTGAGAAACTGCGACTCGTCACACTGAATTTAACGAGAGAAAACATGACAAAAAAATTCTTCTTCTTGACATAGAAGATTGCAAAATAAATTGAAAGACAAGACAAAGAAGCAATGTTTATTGCAAGGAACGGCAAGCAGGATGCAAATGTGTCACAGAGGCCCCCCCCCCCCCCCCGAAAAAAAGTATTTTTTTAGTGTAAAAGTTATAAATAATTGGAATGGATTAAAGAAGAGTTTGTGGGGCAGCACAATGCATAATTTGAAGAGTAAATAAAATAAGGACGCTGAAGGAACCGAGTCATTGCATTAAACTAAATGATGATCTGAATTATAAGCTTAAAGCTGATGCTTGGTCCTGCAAGCACAGCTTACTCATCTAGGTGAGACGTACTCACCTAGATGAGTACGTCTAGGTGAGTACACGCACTCTCATGAGTGCGTGTACTCATCTCAGCCATCTCATCACCAGGTCTTCACGACAGTCCTTGCACTCTTGTATATAATCTTCAAATATCCACTTGCAACATATATTTGAATATTGCAAATAAGATACCAATAATTCCTAATGAGCCACAAAGGGTAAATTTGTGTCAAGATGTTGAATTGATTTTTATGGCCGTGTAATTCAAAATTAGCCGCTTTGTAATATTTTTCTTGCAAGATAAGTTTGTGAACTTTGGATCGGAACCTTCAAAACTTTTTTTGACATTTTTTTAGAGAATAACACAAAGGTTCCAAAATTGTGAAAAGAAAAATGTAACATTGATCTGAGTGGAATAAAAATAATCTACCATATGGCAAAACTTGTTGAATACTTACAGTAACACAATTATTCTTTATGGAAACTTCAATTTACCGAAGATTTGCTTCAAACAAAATAGAAATAATTTTTCATAATTAAAATATTATTATTCTTACAAAATATTTAAAAAATATTTCAAAAAAATATTATCGTGTACATATTTATATATATTTAATATCAGAACAATTATTATTTGTAGAAATATTAGTATTAGTATTATTAATACAAATATTACTAATACACACACGAGAGATGGAGACCTAGCCAGTAGTGTTCCTGTCTGGCTTGTGTCGCCTCCAACTCCTTGTGCCTTGTTAAGTAAACTTATCTTCTGGGCGTGAGTTTGAAATGTAAGTTGGCATAATTCTTGCTACAACTTCGATTGGCAACTTATTCCAGGGAGGGGAAACGTGTGTGTGTGTGTGTGTGTGTGTGTGTGTGTGTGTGTGTGTTTCACGTATCAGCAGGACCGAACTGAAAGTTCTTGGGTTCCGCATCGCTAGCGGTCGCTTGTCTAGTGTACTAACTTCCGACCTATTTTGTTCTGTCATGTCACTCATACATACTCTCTCCCTCTCCCTCTCCCTCTCTCTCTCTCTCTCTCTCTCTCTCTCTCTCTCTCTCTCTCTCTCTCTCTCTCTCTCTCTCTCTCTCTCTCTCTCTCTCTCCCTCTCTCGTGAGAGTAGTGGGAAAATGGAATGCACTTAAGGAGCAGGTTGTGGAAGCAAATTCTATTCATAATTTTAAAACTAGGTATGTTAGGGAAATAGGACCGGAGTCATTGCTGTAAACAGCCGATGGCTCGAAAGGCGGGATCCAAGAGTCAGTGCTCGATCTGCAGACATAAATAGGTGAGTACACACACATACGCAGAGTTGGGTGATTGATAGTTGAGAGGCGGGACCAAAGAGCCAGAGCTCAAGCCCCCGCAAGCACAACTAGCTGAGTACAACTAGGTAAGGGGGTCCTTGCGGCCAAGCGGACAGCGTTCGGCATTCGCAATCCAGCGGCAATCAAGGCGCGCGCGCACTAGCTCGCGCGTGCTCAACAGTCTACAATCTCATCTATCCGGCTGCAACATTCGTCCTCCCTCACCATCCATCCTCACCATCTCCTCCACTCTCACCATCCCCCTCCGTCTCACAATACATTTGACGTAGGTTCGGAGTCTATCTAATATCTCTGTGGCAGACCAAAAGTCCTTAATAACTCCTTAGGAGCTTGTAAGATAGAGATTAATTACCTCCTTAATGAAGGTAATTATGGCAGTTTCATGGGAAGTAAATTGGCGTAAGAGCAAAATGAAGTCTCTTTGTTATGATCAGAGAAGACGGAGGAAGACAGACGGACCCACAGAAAGACAGAAATAGAGACAGAGAGACTGGCTAATATGAAAAGAAATAGAAAATGAGATTAAACGACAGGAATTTAAAAAAAAGGGGGATAATGTCTCAACTTGCCGGATAAAATTCACGAATATATTCGGATTTACGAAAAAATACAGATTGTGACATAAACAGACAGGTAGGCAAACAGACAGACAGACAGACAGACAGTACAGTCCGACAGATACGGTTAGATCCACCTGTCCACCATCTTCCTGTCACTACCCACTTCTCGAAGGCGTTAAGGAAGGATAAGCCGTCCGGTGACATAATGATCGTGTACTCACCAAGTTGTACTTGCGGGGGTTGAGCTCTGGCTCTTTGGTCCCGCCTCTCAGCCGTCAATCAACTGGTGTACAGGTGCCTGAGCCTACTGGGGTCTATCATATCTTCGCTTGAAACTATGTATGGAGTCTGCCTCCACCACATCACTACTGCCAAAGTGTTATGGTCTTGTGTTATGTACACGATAAAATCTAATCCTTTTTAATTTAAAGTTTTGTTTGAGCTCTCTCGTTCTGTCTCTCTCTCTCTCTCTCTCTCTCGTTCTGTCTCTCTCTCTCTCTCTCTCTCTCTCTCTCTCTCTCTCTCTCTCTCTCTCTCTCTCTCTCTCTCTCTCTCTCTCTCATCCTCTTTAACCCAGCTGGCCACTAAGAGATAATTACCAAGCAGTGTGGGAAGCAGGTGTGTGCGTCTCAAGGTATCAAGGTAAGCACTCAGACAACATAATATATGTCATGTATATATATACCTCCTGCTGACAGCCACAGTAATGGGAGAACTGTGCAGATGTATCGTACCAATTATATATTATATATCTTGGAGTCCCACGTCCAGCCCGAGAACAGTTCCGGAGCTGGACTTAAGTATCAAGTTGGTTTGTGATATCCATTAATTAATTTTTTTTTCCTTGTCGAGTAAGGTCCTTAATAGCTGTTTGCCTCACGGTAATTTAAGCCATAGGTTGTGGAGACTGAGGAGAGAGCCTTAGGCTTTTTATATTTTCATAACTTTTCTTTGGGTAGAATTCGTATCAGTACCAATTGTCAGAAAAAAAAGTCTTTGTCATCTGATGTTTGTAATGTACTATTAAGATATTTATTGTTTTACTTCCCTTTTCCTCTCTACTCTTTCCTCCCTCTTTTCTCTCCTCCTCCTTCACCCTAGACCCCCCTTTTCCATCTCCATCTTCCACTTCCTCATACTCACCCTGCTGCAATCCCATCCCATCTGTTCCTCCCATTCTTCAAGCTCTGCTCAACGCCCATTTCTATGCATTCCGACCCTTTAGTAAGCACGCATATACAGTAAATATTCCCAACGAATCATGGACGTTATTCACCACAAGACATATATATATATATATATATATATATATATATATATATATATATATATATATATATATATATATATATATATATATATATATATAATATATATAATATATATATATATTATATTGTTTACACCTCGAAGTTTATGTCATTAAAGTTCAATTGTTGTACCATCTGGAACTTCCATGCTGATTCTAACTCTGATTCACACGTTATTGCAGGGGACAACGACTAATGACTGATTAGTCGTTGAGATGTAATTCTCGACCTAACCACACACTCAGACCTTGAGAAAGCACTCAGGAGAGTACGAAAGACTTGGTGTAAATTTTTACATAAATTTCACAAATTACATAAGTGT
Source organism: Procambarus clarkii (assembly GCF_040958095.1). Lineage (NCBI taxonomy): Eukaryota > Metazoa > Arthropoda > Malacostraca > Decapoda > Cambaridae > Procambarus > Procambarus clarkii. The sequence goes on from NC_091158.1 coordinate 17,879,274, forward strand.
CGGGTTTTTATCCTATGTTGTTATATCTGTGAGAAAACATTACCATTACTTAATAATAATCACAATGAAGGCGAAGGAGACGCCCAATACAGTTACACAAGTATTGAGTCTTTCAGTCACCTTCAATCATACACTTCGGAATGGTAGTTTCTTACTACTGCTTTGGAGTTGCCTCGTATGGGCCAATAGGCTCGCTGCAGTTCTTGTTATTACTACTATCCCCTCTACTACACCTTACTTTGCTCCTCAGCTCTCTCTTGCCTATTTATTGCCTGTCTCTACTTCATCACAATCGACTTGAGAATGGTCCAGGACGGACCGAAACGTCGTCGTCCCTTTACCTTCTAGTGTGTGTGGTCTGGTCAACTTACTTTAGCCACGTTATTGTAATTCATCGCCTGTATAAGTGATGTAGCTGGTCTGTGTATTTTCTACAGGAAAAAAAGACGATTTAATAATATCAAACTAAACCAATGTGGAAGAGAAGCTAGGTGGAGGGGCGGGCTTCTGGATTCTCTTCTTCAGGGCACCTCACAGCTGGGTGGACAGCGCTTCGGATTCGTAGTCCTGAGGTTCCGGGTTCGATCCCCGTTGGAGACGGAGACAAATGGGCAAAATGTTCCTTGCACCCTGATGTCCCTGTTACCTAGCAGTAAATAGGTACCTGGGAGTTAGACAGGTGCTACGGGCTGCTTCCTGGGGGGAGGGGGTTGTATCAATAAGGAGGCCTGGTCGAGGACCGGGCCACGGGGACGCTAAGTCCCGAAATCATCTCAAGATAACCTCTATAACTCTCTCCCTCAGTAATAAACGACCACGAAAGAGATTAACAATGTCAACACACAAAAAACTATGTTCTCTTTGGATGAACGCAAAGCTCTTAGCATTTTGTTATTTTTATTAATATTTGTATTATTATTTATATCATTATCTTCATCTTCATCATTATCATCATATTGAAGGTCGGGAGCTGGAAGAAGATTCCATTGTGTCCAACTCATCATTCATTTTTTTCCTTCAGTGTAATATGGGAAAAATGAGGTCGGAGCCCTTCCTCATTATCGGAACTTTATGAATCTTCCAACTTTTTTCATTTTTTCTTGTCATATTTCTTTTCAATACCACTAGGAAATTTGTACGGTAGAGAACCGCCGAAATCTCTCTCTATCTATCTCTCTCTCTCTCTCTGAAGTGACAAACTACGTTCATCTATTACTCGTCAGTGTCTAATCCCAATGAAAATTAGGAAACAAACTTCTGAAATGTCTGCCCACAATCGTTCCATAGTTCCACTAACGAAGGGAACGCAAATGACATTTCAGCAGTTCCATTCGGTAACTGATTAAAAGTATTATCTGTGGTAACGGCCGTGCCTAGAGGAAGGAATCTGGGGTCGCTTCCCGAGTAAAAATTTCAAAGTTTGTTTTTTTTTCTAAATGACTTTTTGATAATATCATCTAATTAAACTTGTGTCATTTGATTACGGAGTTAGATTATACATATATATGTATGTGCGTCTGGATAATGGAGATAATATTTCCAAATATATGGGTGAGACTGGAAATTAAGTAATTGAACTTTGATCTTCCTTTCTACGACATGCTATAAAACATTATGTTTTTGGATATACATTATAAAGTTTTCATCTGTATGTTGACCAGACCAAACACTAGAAGTTGAAGGTTTTCAACTTCTTTCAACAGAAGTTTTCATCTGTATCTATAAAAGGAAATGGCTATCTGTATTTCTGTTTGTACGAGGTTGGAAACTAGATGCCAGGGGATAGACTCACTCAGCTGTATTGCAGTTAGGCTGTCCTGGGCCACCCCCGGGTACCCATCTAGTGAATAAATGAATAATTATCTGTTCAAAACTATAAACAAGACTGGGAACAACACGGCTTGGATACTAAAGGAATCACGTTGACAACCCCATATTCCCTAAAAAGATCCACTTTACAAATAGTTAAACTACAGGCAAACGTAGATTCAGAAAAAAATCATCCCCTCTTTCATAAAGGAATTAAGCTAACTCGAGTGTCTTTTGATAATCATAAAATGTCCCCGAACCTCTCTTCTGTGAGTGATCTTGCCTCATCCCTCAATCATTCCCTGCATCCACTGCTTACACACACACCAGGTACTCTTCAAGAAATGTATCAATTCCAAAAGTGGGTTAGAGTAACCAAAATATTCTGAGCGGCTCAGGTTATAGTTACAAATGCTAGTGTCTGATCTACATCTCTTAAAAGAAGAGTTGACCTTCCTCAAAGTGGAGTTTTATCCCGTGAAAATGATCGAGTTTCATGCAAAGATATCATGACGTATATATAGTGAATCACCTAATGCTCATCTCTATATATTTATATTTGTCTTGGTGTGCAGTAAAGCAACTTCCTCAGAGTGTGTGTTGAGACTTCTTACGTTATAATTCACGTGATGGAATATATTGCCACGAGGAGCTGCGAAAGAGAGAGTATATATATGAAAAATGAGAGCTTGGAGAGACATAGAGAGAGAGAGAGAGAGAGAGAGAGAGAGAGGTGTGAAAGTGACGTCTCCTGCAGGAGTAGGGTCCTGTAGTGGAGTCCTGTCACGGAGTGTGGAGTTGGAGGGATAGTGACCCTTTTATGGAGTGGGAGGGATAGTCACTCCTGAATTCCTGAGTGTGGAATGAGTTAATTCCAGGAGAAGACTAGGAATGAACTGTGTTTGGAGACCGTTGTTTGAGGAGAGGACTCCATTGTAATTTGCTTAATGGACATTCACAAGAATTTAGTTTGAGCTGATCAGGGACCGAGGCTCCGTCTCCACAGCTGTGCGCGTGAATGTTTGTATCACTTATATCTATTTTCTAGGATAGCTTCAGCTCTTGAGCCCCGCCTCCCAGTCGCCAGCCGTCTCCTGAAATGGTTCTTGATTCTCTTGCTTCTTATCATTCCTATTCTTTAAGTTATGTATGGAGCAAGTTTCAATTTCATATGCATTTGGTTAATTACTCTTGCTCAGTATTTTGATATTGAATAAGAGCTTGTTTATATTACAATGGTTCGTCATAGCTTATAATCCATCAACATCCAGTATAATCGTCCTAGTCTATTTTATCTTAAAAATGTACTTCCCTTTTTAAAGTTTCAATTAATGTTTGTATGTTGTAATCACGACGCCTCCAATTCTTCCTTTGTTCCAGCTTGATAAGATTTATTTCCCATGAACCATTTCTAGTAGTTCAGCCCTCGTAGTTCGTAGACTACTCTTGTAGAAAGCCTCTCGACTCTAAAATTTTGTTCAATTTTTTTTATAATTTAGCATAGAGTGCAATAATATTCGTCTAACACAGACAGCGTTCAACTTCCTGAGAGTGTGAATATACAGGCAGGAGACTGTGAACATGTGAATGCTATGGCAATGTTCTCCACTATTGGGTTATCACATTTTTCTTGTTTGCAGTCGTTTGGAAAAGTTGTTCGAGATTGTAATTAGACAGGATTGTCCTACTGGGAGCGTTGCTTGGCCCCCATTGGTCATCTTGCAGGAAGAGGTTTAACACTTTCATGGTTATTGATTTTAGGAGTGCATCATAGTCTGTTAATTTTGGACTGTCGAAGGAGGGAGTACACCTTAAGAAATAGGTAAGCTTGGGCAAAGCCATCATAGCTTATATATATATATATATATATATATATATATATATATATATATATATATATATATATATATATATATATATATATAATAAAGCAGCTTACTCGTTGTAAAAACCAAAACTTTGAATATTCATAATAGATTTGTGCTCGCATTAATCATTTCACTCTTGCCCGTTTACATATATACATATATACTGAATTTGCCATGAGGAGTAATGTGTGATCCGGGGATAGCTTTTTTGAAGTCCGGGATCATGCGGCTTGCTACGGGTGTTGGGTAGAATGTTGCATGCAGGACAGTCACAATGACAAGCATTCAACTGATGAGCAAACTTTCTGTGTGCCTGGGTACATACACACACACACACACACACACACACACACACACACACACACACACACACACACACACACACACACACACACACACACACACACACACACAGGGACAGTCCCTTTTGCAGCTGAAGATTTCTATCAACAACACCTTCGCCATCGAACTGCGACTCCTTTCAACCCCCCTTCCCCTAATCCACCAACTACCCCCAATCCATCCATCTCGCTAATCTCCGAGTCCTCCCTCTCCCTTCCTGGCAGGGTACACTCTGATCTCTGCAAACAGGAAAAGGGATGAGATAGATTTATAATACAAACACACGCCTCCATCAGCGTGGGCCGGAGGTGTTTGCATGGCTGGTCCGGCGTAACGCGAGACTCGAACTGGTTAAATGCATTCCAGGAAGCGAGGTCGTGCTGATGGGCCAGTGGATGGGAATCTGAAGGAGGTAGCAAGGGAAGGAGGGGACTAGGGGACGAACCGTGGGCCACGTGGATTTGGGGACCCACACGAGTTGGATATGTTGCCTGCAATAAAGCTAGTTTATTAGGCCCGTGGGTCAGGTGGGGGTTGTACCCCTTAAGCTCAGTGGGTGTAAGAACATGGGTTTAGTGTGGGTAAGATCGTGGGGTCCAGGGGCTGTGAGAACGTGCGTTTAGTGGATGCAAATACTTGAGTTTAGGGAGGTATTGACAGCTCAGACTGGGTGAGATTAGGATAGGGGATGTGAGAACAGGGATTCTTAGTGTACTCCAAGCAACAGCCTGTTGGACCAAGCTATCACAAGTCAAGCCTGGCCTCGGTTCAGACTTGGGGAGTATAAGAACTCCTAGAACCACATCAAGCAGGTATCAAGCAGGTACTCCAAGTATCAGCTGCAGAGGGCAGGAGTTTGTGTAGGTCAAAGGGGTCGGTATATCTGTCATAGGAATAGGTGAAGGACACTATGAAGGGGTGAAGTGGCTATGAACTCGAAGTACTTGAAATTCTATGTAATAGACAGGAATCGACTGTAGGGATGAGTCTTTAGGAGTGGGTGGACTGGACGATAATTAAGCTACTTGTGTCAGCCATATTTAATGTACTCTGATAACGTCTGGATAAATGACGTTGTTGATGGCTTGCTGCCTGACAAGGACGTTCTCAAACGTTTGCTTCAAACCGGATTTATTGATCATAAAGAAACTTGAGAATCACCGAAATAAAATATATCTCGAGACGAGACTTGTATTCAATCTCTCTCTGTCTCTCTTCTATAATTAACAAGACGTGTATGTCAAACCCAAAATAATTTTCGCAATTTTTTTACATATTTAGAACTACACATGTCACACACATAATTAGCATATCAAAGAGAATTAGAAAAAGTAAATTATCTAATAATGGTTATATCACTTTAATGAATATTATACAAAATTTAGTTTATATTAGGTTATTTTCAGTAATTTGGCTTCTCAGTAAAACATTTTACTAGTGAACTATGGCCATATTAGTAGCTAGCGAGCATCAGTGAGAGAGCTAGCAGAAAAATAGCAGCCGGGGGGCCCCTGTGTAGTACTATTAATAACTTGGATTTGCATAGCTCTGCTCTTAGCTGTTTCAATGTTTGTTCTTATGCACTGATAGATACAATTATTTCAATAGACAAAATATGAAGTTTTATTATGTTCAGCTCAAACAAACTTAACAGCCTAACCGAGCTTAAAAATGCCGATTATTTAATAAGTACTGCCTAACATTAGCCAAAATTAAAGAAATAATAAATAATTACTTGGAAAATTATTTACTCATGTGCATATCTTTGTGTTTATTGACATAAGTATTCAATATTTTATACAGCGAACTTGTCATGTTTTATGGCTTAAGTATATATATACACACACACATATATATATATATATATCTTAAGATCGTTTCCTCTGTTAAATTATCTTTCTCCATTTCACCTTTCTATATTTATCTTCGCCTGTCTTCTTCTTTCAATCCATTCCTTTTCATTTTCACCTTTTTTATCCAAAACTTATTCTCATTCTTTCTTATTTATTGTTATTGTTCTCCCTATTTTTCCCTTCACTTCTTGCTCTCTCTCTCTCTCTCTCTCTCTCTCTCTCTCTCTCTCTCTCTCTCTCTCTCTCTCTCTCTCTCTCTCTCTCTCTCTCTCTCTCTCTCTCTCTCTCTCTCCGGCTGTCCAATATCAGGGTTGGGTACAGATGACGTCTTCCGTTTCTCCTATTGGTCGATTGACGACTCTGGGAGCATCCACACCTGCCGGCGGGTGTGTGAGGTGTAGGGGGGGGGAGGTGAGAAGGGATGGGAAGGAGAGAGAGAGAGAGAGAGAGAGAGAGAGAGAGAGAAAGAGAGAGAGAGAGAGAGAGAGAGAGAGAGAGAGAGAGAGAGAGAGAGAGAGAGAGAGAGAGAGAGAGAGAGAGAGAAAACACCTTATTTCCAGCTTTCGTATTGGCTTCAGCGATTGTGAAGTGGACATTTAGGGAGGGGTGGTGGTGTGCAGGAGAAAGGTTTGTGTGTGGGAGGGGTAAAAGGCCGTGACACCCTCTCTCATGTTCTACATGTTCGTTGTCTTGAAGGGGGCCCCCGGGTTCGATTCCCGATTTAGGGTTCTGGGTTTGTGTAAAAGAAGAAATTATCAAGCGCCAAGCCATTATGGCTATATAGCACATGGAAGGGGTCAGGATAAGGATCTGGGATGGGACGGGAGGAAGGAATGGTGTCCAACCACTTGTGGACGGTCGGGGATTGAACACCGACCTGCATGAAGCGAGACCGTCGCTTTACCGTTCAGCCCAAGTGGTTGGGCTGGGTTTGTGAGAGCATATTTGTAAATTTATCTTCATTCTGTTCTGTTAATCTCTCTTTTCCTGTCTGTTGCTATCCCTCTCTCTCTCTGTTTCATTTGGGAAAAATATTCTACTCTTGATACTATCGAACACATTGTGCAATATGAAACAAGAGAAGCAAAAATATAAAATTTTTGTCCAGAGGATCATGTCACCTTTAATATGTATAATGAACTAAATTAGTCCCCGCATTTATAACAAATCGACTGAGTCCTTACGGCGACAAAATAAGTCATAGAGAAAATTTATAGACAGTAAATAATGTGAACTTTGCAAACTACACAGGTTTATAGTTAAAAGTGTAATTTAAATATTAAATGCATGCATGGCGAAACAAAGACAGTCCACTAAACTCCCTTACAAACATCAACCTCAAACAGAGAAACAAAAACACTAACGCTTAACAGAGACACACACACACGCGCGCCTCTTACAAAGAAAACACACACTCGGATCCTTTACAAATAAACACTTTAACCCTTCACACACACACACACACACACCCAGTTACACAAACAAATGTTCTTCTAGTATACTCTCTATGACGTTTAGGCTACCGTCTCTCTCTCTCTCTCTCTCTCTCTCTCTCTCTCTCTCTCTCTCTCTCTCTCTCTCTCTCTCTCTCTCTCTCTCTCTCTCTCTCTCTCTCCGTAAGAAATGTCTACCATTAGTTCCCATTAATATTTTGCCAAGTTGCATTTTTCTGTGAGCGGCGTAATGGAAGATTCTTTAATGATTTCCTGATGGTGTGTCGCTGTATTGACTGTGGGAGGGATGTGGGGGGAGTGTGTGGGGGTGGGAAGGGGCTGTGGGAGGAATGTGCGATGCTTGTGGGGTGTAGGTGTGAGGTTGGGGGGCGAGGAGGCGGCGAGGAGTTGGATGTAGGATGCATGAGGGAGTGTAAGGATTGGTGTGAGGGGGGGATTGTGGGTAGGGTGTTGGGGTGCTTGAGAGGGGCGTAAGAATCAGTGTGAAGGGGGGTAGAAGTAACGATACACTTGGCAGTTTCGGTGATGAGGGTTGTCTATGGTTGTGGTAGTGGGTGTGAAATGGTGGTAGCTGTAGGGCTGATTGCGGTAGCAGAGGTGGTGGTAGTTTCTGAGGCCTCGATTGAGGAAAGGTAGCAGCTGAGAGTAGCTGCTACCTGTAGTTTAATCTGAGGACTGAGATTAAATGGGTGGTGCAGGAGGGGTTGTGATGGTGGATATTCGTGTCCACACCCCCACACGGCTGGACGCCCCACACACCTGCTCGCCCACACAGTAGCCCGCCAACCCCCCTATAAGCCGCCTACACCGGCGTCTACCGACCCTCCCACACACACGGTTGGGCACCCACATGTCTATAGCCACACATATGCATCGGAGCCCACGCCTCGTCCTCCCCACACCCGTCTACAACCGCGAGAACAGTTCCAAAGAGCACAGTAAACTGCACGCCGTTTAGTTTACGGTGGCGAGTTCCGCCGTACTGCGAGGAATTTAGCTTGTAGCGAAATGAAACGTGGATTTTCAGACGCCGAAGTAGCGATGGGTGCCTCTGTTCCTGCGCCAGAGTGGTCCCAATAGGATTGTTGGCGATATAGTATGCACTGGAAATTTTCCCCGCCGGGATAGGGTCCATATTCCTTGACTTTAAACACATAAAACTCTTTCAAACTGGCAATACGTCTATAAAATTCGACGAGATAAAGAGTGTAAAGGTATTGCTTAGAAAAGTAATATGTTTTACCCAGATTTCTGACAGCTCTCTCTCTCTCTCTCTCTCTCTCTCTCTCTCTCTCTCTCTCTCTCTCTCTCTCTCTCTCTCTCTCTCTCTCTCTCTCTCTCTCTCTCTCTCTCTCTTTCTCTCGCCAATCCCAAATTTCACACCGCTCCTCTTCTTTTGCCTCTCGCATCTTTCCATCACCGGGTTCGCCGCCCAAGGGAGGCATAAAACGCGATAAATATGAGGCACAGGACAGGGTGTGAAGGCCCCTCCAGTCCAGCTAGAAGCGTTTCGTTGGTGGGGGAGAGAAATATAGGTAGAGAGAGAGAGAGAGAGAGAGAGAGAGAGAGAGAGAGAGAGAGAGAGAGAGAGAGAGAGAGAGAGAGAGAGAGAGAAAAGGAAATATAATTATCAGGAGAAAGCGCGAAGCCATTACGAGTGAGAGAGACAGAGAGAGAAACTTTCAATTGTGCTTGAGAGAGAAAATTTGACTATTTTCCGAAGCCTCCACATGCTCCTGGCCTCCAGAATGTCCCGTTCAGTCTTCCCTATACTGTGTTAACTGCTTCTGTTACCGTCCCTCTCCTCCTGTCATTTTTACTCTGGTGTGTGTGCTTCTGTCCTCCTCCTTCCTTGCTTCAGCTTTGACTCTGTCCCATCGCCCGCCACAGATCGCATTCACAGTATTTCTCCCTGTCTAATCCTTCATCGAAATTGCATAATATTTTTCTCGTGTTACTGCATTTTGTGACGTCAAATTTAATTTCACAATGTGTCATACTTCCACGTTCTGCTTGCAGTAAAGTACTTTTTATTTATTTTATTATTTATTTTTAGAATGTAGTGCATAAGCAGACGATGAGTCACAATAACATGGCTGAAGATATGATGACTGAACCACACATCAAAAGTTGGAAAAACGGCGACGTTTCGGTCTGTCTAGGACCAATATAATATCGTATGTGATAATGGTCCAGGTAGGACCGAAACGTCGTCGCTTCTTCATCTTCTGATGTGTGGCCTGGTCACCATGTAGTACACAACCTTAGACCTTATTGATATCCTTATTCAAGTTATTTTCGTGTATTTTTTTGCATTTGCATAAGTGTATATGGTAGATCATATATATAAATATATATATATATATATATATATATATATATATATATATATATATATATATATATATATATATATATATATATATATATATATATAAAGAGAGAGAGAGAGAGAGAGAGAGAGAGAGAGAGAGAGAGAGAGAGAGAGAGAGAGAGAGAGAGAGAGAGAGAAATTGTGAGGCAAGATAGAGACTAAAAATATCACAGAAAGGAAAAATATCACATTTTATTTAAAAAGAGATGCCATTGTAGAAGTGCCAGAGTCAAAATAATAACTGCAATTAAAATAGCAGGCTTCAGAGCCAAACCAAATCAATTTAATTAAAACGAGAGGCATTTAGGGGCAACAACAAGAAAATTAAGCAGAAAAATTAAGAAAATATTTCATCACTTCAACAAAATCTATTTTGACATATATCAGTCATACGATGCTTTTTCTTTTTTTGTTTAATATCACCTCCTATTCTGAATGGTAGTAGTGGTTGGGAAGGTTTGATGAAACGGTAGAAAGGAAGGGATGGAATAAAATTGGTTGATGGTTGAGGTTGACCAGACCACACACTAGAAGGAATGGTCCTGGACCATTCTCAAGTCGATTGTGACTTGAGAATGGTCCAGGACGGACCGAAACGTGCATGGACGCATTCACATCTAGTGCAGGAGTCACAATCGACTTGAGAATGATCCAGGACGGACCGAAACGTCGTCGTCCCTTCACCTTCTAGTGGGTGGTCTGGTCAACTTACTTTAGCCACGTTAATGTGACTCATCGCCTGCACATGGTTGAGGTTGATGGTAAAGGAATGGTGGTTGAGAATCATAGTTGGAATGACGATTGAGAGAGAATGGTTGAGTATGGTAGCATAGGGTGACAGGTGGTAAACATCGATCACACTCCGTCACCCACACTCCTATCACACTTGATGACGTGTAAAATAAACCTCTTCACATACTTCAATACCATAAAAACCAATGTGGACACAGACATGCAATATTGAACATGCAAGATAAATCACAGTCGTAAATACTTATTTAAGTATTCAACCATCTAGCTATGTATACGTGTGTACACATATACTCACCTAGTTGTGCTTTCGGGGGTTGAGCATTGGCTCTTTGGTCCCGTCATTCAACTGTCAATCATCTGGTGTATAGATTCCTGAGCCTACTGGCCTCTATTATATCTACTTTTGAAACACCCTTGAATGCGAGTATATGTGTATATACATGAATCCCCATATGTGCGTCCATGCACGGGTAAGTGAATATGAATATACATGCATACATTTTCTCGGGACATATAGAGCCAGCGGTATAGAGTTAGGCCACCGCAGGGGGAAGAGCATTTAACTCTAACCCTCACTAATCGCTTCGCCGCAATGACAAATCCCACAATTTAGAGGGACTCTACAAACCTTGTCTATTGTTACTGATTGCATTTCACGTGCCCGTACGAACGGACAGCCGTACGCAGGCCCTAAATCACGAAAGGAAAGAAACAAAAGAGTGATCTAGTACAGGAAATCATCAACGAATGCATAGACGAGAAGAAATTCACGAACAAGTCAATTTCCTTAACAACTTTTCTTATTAAGGCCACTCTATAGCTCGGTCGATAGAGCTTCGGCTTCACACGCGTGGGGGTCCGCGGTTCAAGCCTCCTAGAGCAAACGGATTGTCACGAACAAGTGAAAACATTAAATAATTAAATAATTATTATTAAATAATAAAATAATTAAATTATATTTATTAAATTAAATAATAAAAGAGAACATTGTGTAATAGTTTATTTATTATGGTGAGGAACATGGCTCATTCCTAGTGATGATTCCTACAGACGATGAGCCACATTAACGTGGCTGAAGATATGATGACCAAACTATTCACCAGAAGACTTGGAGACGACGACGTTTCGGTCCGTCTTGGACTTGAAATTATAATGACATATTGATGCGTGCTTTTTGCGTCAGTAGCCATGTTACAAAAGAGAGAGAGAGAGAGAGAGAGAGAGAGAGAGAGAGAGAGAGAGAGAGAGAGAGAGAGAGAGAATACAGAGACATATCTGAGGGGATCGAGTTAGCCTCACAAGTACGTTATAGTTACAGTGATAATAGCAGTGTGTTGTGTGAATGGCTACACAGTTGTGAAGGTACTGTGTTGAGGAGACAGTTACTGTGATGAAGATCGTGTGTATTTGCAGATAATTACGCCTGAGGTGGTGAGTAGCCTGTATATGGCCTCAGTCTGGTATCTAAGCTCTAAACGTTTATTTGGGATTAAAAACTGTGAAGTAGTGTGATTAAAATGCAAACAGCTTAGAGAACTCTTATAAAAAGAAGCACACTTATTTTTACAACGTTAGTAAGAATTATGTACGTATATGAGAAGGGTTAAGCCCGGTGAAGCTGGATATTTACTAGAAAGTTATGTGGGTGGTGATTGTGTGGTGGATTGGTGGCGGTGGTTGTGTGTGGGGGGGGGGAGGAGGTAGTTGAGATGGTGTGGTTTTGATGTGGGGGTAATGGTGGTGTGGGAATATTGGTTGTGTGGTGTGGTAATGATGTGGTGTTGTAGTGATTGTGGTGGTGGGGATAGTGTGGTGGGGATGTGTGCAATTTGTGGTGGTGGTGATTATGGTGGTGGTGGAGATGATGGTGGTGGTGGTGTGCTGGTGGTAATGGTTACGGAATTGATGTGTTTATGGTGATGATGGGGGCGTGGTGGTAGTGGTGATGTTGTGGTAGTGGTGATGTGGTGGTGGTGATGTTGTGGTAGTGGTGGTGGCAGTGATGTGATGATTGTGTTGAGGATGTTGTTACAAGCAGAAAAACACTTGGTAGAGACTCTATTAAAGATCACATTTTGTATATTAGAGCTATAACAAATCTAAATAATAGAATTTTTACAAAATATAATTATCTTCAATTAAAACCCACTTTATGTTTTTTCAAACATCATTGTTTAACACTTTGTTCCTGTTGATATTTGTTTGTTATATTCTTAGTTGTTGTTCTAATTTTTATTTAATTATTACCATTATTGCTAAAATAATTATTTTTATTATTATTATTATTATTATTATCAATAGTAGTAGTATTTTTTTTAAATTGACAAGGCAAATTATCTGTCCTCTTGTATTGTGAAGAATTAAAGTAATTCGTTCAGTAAGTACGTATCAATTAAGTATGAAATACAGTAATCCGTTCATGTGTATACAATAACTGAATGTCAACTTGTATACAAACTAATTATACATGTGTTATATATATATACATACTAGATATACATGTAATAATACTTTCCCCTCTACGTATACTGTGTGTGAAGGCATTAACTTCAGCAACACCTGTCCGGTAGTGGATTGTGTTCATGTCATACGGATTGTGAGAGTGCTGTGTGTTATATCGGATCAGCCAACAATCACTGGTGCTGATTTTGGAATATGGTGTAAATGTTTCGGATTTAGTATATATATATATATATATATATATATATATATATATATATATATATATATATATATATATATATATATATATATATGTGTGTGTATATCACGAAAATAAACACGTGATTAAGAATGTGACAATGTCAGACCACGGAGGAAAAATGAAACAGGAAATTTCCTTAAGTACTTTCGTATATTAAATACATCTTCAGAAGGTTGTATTTAGACCTTCTGAAGATGTATTTAATATACGAAAGTACTTAAGGAAATTTCCTGTTTCATTTTTCCTCCGTGGTCTGACATTGTCATATATATATATATATATATATATATATATATATATATATATATATATATATATATATATATATATATATATATATATATATATATATTCAGTTTTTACTCACTTCATTTAACATCAAAACTGATTAGAAATGTTGAATTTCATCCTTGTTTGTGAGTCTGTGTAAGGAGATGTGTTTTTATTGTGTTTTTATTGTGTTTTTATTGTGTTTTTATTCACCATTTGTTTACATATGTTTAAATTTTTGTTCGTATATTTATTTCAAAGTTATTAGTAGTTAGTGAATACATAGGAAGGTGAGAAGGTACGGAGGAGAAAATTTAGGAGTAGAGTGGAACAGAACATTAAGAGAGAAATAGTGGAGAACATTAAGGGGAAAGGAAGTGAAGAACATTAAGGGGATAGGGAGTCAAGCAGAACGTTAAGGTGAGAGGTAATGGAGGAAAAGGACAGTGTGAAGGACAGGTTAAAACACAATCCTAGATCAAACAGCAGGAAAAAAAACATGGGACACAAAGTTAGTAGAGGTATTGGAAAGGAATTTCCAAACAAACAAAAGATCACTCAAAGCAAAAAGGAGAAGATACAATTAGCCTTATGAACGTAATGTTCATCTAAAATGAGAAGAAACTTTTGAACTTAGAGCATGAAACCCCATTAGGGGACATTGACCATTGCATCTCGGATACAGTTATTATTCAATTTACAATTGCACAAATTATCTGAAGGTATACTAGTAATTATGGTTAAAGGGAGAACAACGTAAAGTTCCAGTTTAAATTACTTCAATTTCCTGGTGTAAATTAGAAAAGTTCCAGGTGGATATTGAGTAAAGTTCCAGGTGTAAATTACGTAAAGCTCGATGAGCAAATTACATAAAGTTCCAGATATAAATTACTTAAAGTTCCAGGTACAAATTGCATGAAGTTTCAGATATAAATTACCTAAAATTCCTGGCGTAAATTACCTAAAAGTTCCAGGTACGAACAATTGAAGGCCAAACAAATTCGTCACATATTTTGTACGCAATCAATCAATCCATTAAAAATGTAACGTAATTAATACAAATGAAAGCAACTGAATATTGACGCTTTCGCTGCCACAGCCTCGATAAGTGGCATGGGAGGCACAACAGTTGCATTTTTTACGGAGTGGCAAACTGAGAGAACGGGGCTCGAACCACGCCCAATGTTCCTGGGCTCCGAACCCATTCAGTCTCTGTTATGTTAATTGCACTTTCCCGTTATGCAAATTAAATTACCAAACTTCCGTACACATTTATCTACGCCGAGGCTGTACCAGCAGTGTAATGGAGGTAGTGGGGTTTGGAGAGAACATTGTGGGAGAGAGAGAGAGAGAGAGAGAGAGAGAGAGAGAGAGAGAGAGAGAGAGAGAGAGAGAGAGAGAGAGAGAGAGAGGGGCACTGACAGACAGATATGCAGACAGAACATAATTATAGACCGTGAGTGACTACGGGCCAAGATCAGAGGGCATGTATACAGTAAGCCAAGAAAAGAGGTAGAAACGACAGCTTGGGTTCTTCTCACATGTCAAAAACGACCCTTTTTCTCTTTCTGAGTCGTCTAGTCGTCACCTAGCACGACTGACTCACAGACCTACCACTCTCGATTTCAGAACTTTACTGCGTTTTGTATCTTGTGTAACCTAAGAAATTATTATCAAAGAAAAACTTAATGTGAGCATTTCAAAGCAAAATTTGTTTTACATATAAACTAAATAACATATTGTGTGTATCCTGTTTAAACAGAATCGTTTAATTACGACACAAATCCCATTTAGTTAATTACCATCCTATGAATGATCAAGATATTTACTAAACCAAGAATCTGTTCACTTAAAGATATAATCAATGAAGCATTATCGAGAGACAGTAGTCTACACTAGCAACAAGTAAACTCACTGTGCAATAAACATCGTAAATACATCCGAGGGGGACAAATACAACACCTGAAGGTAAGGTGTTGATGAAACACCTACACAATCTAATAACTATAAGTCTCGTCTACTTTACTAATACACACGAAGGTATTTCACACATGTTTGATCCTCTATGTAGGATGGCTCAACTGCGGGTACAATGACTTATTTGTGAGTAGAATGACTCATTTGTGAGTAGAATGACTCACTTGTGTGTAGGGTGTATGAACTGTGGGATAAAAGAAGAGGGGGAGTAATGATTCGCCTGTAAATAGAATGACTCACCTGTGAATAGCATAATTCTACATGCGAGTGCTGTGACGTACCTGTGAGTACTGTAACTCATCTATATGAAGGTAATAACTCACTCGTGAAAGGACTCACATACTTGAGAGTAGAAGAACTCACCTACTAGCTATGATCTCCCGGGTACAGGCCTGACCCCCCACCCCCTACCCCCCCCCCACCCTCAATATCCATTACAATAAGCCTTTTCCACTAAAATCTAAGCTTAAGAGTTGGCGGAACAAGGCCTTATACACAGGAAAGGCTGTTCAATTATAACGAGCTACACATTTGTCAAAGGGAAGATCAAGAGGGTTTGAAAAGGATAGAGGGAAAACGGAACAGGAAAAACCGCACCCACACCTAAAGGAGAGAGAGAGAGAGAGAGAGAGAGAGAGAGAGAGAGAGAGAGAGAGAGAGAGAGAGAGAGAGAGAGAGAGAGAGGGGCAGAAACCGCATATATGAGAATAAAAAGGAGAAACTTTATTATTTGAAGATGACATTACAACCAAGACTAAGATCCAAGACAACCAAGACATGCACAGCCACATATGATTTTTTTTTTAAAGGTAAACGGATATATTTATCAGATAAATATGTGCGTGAAGTACTCAAGGAAAAGAGCCTAGGAAGGATGTATAAAAGAGCTAATACTTCCAATAAAGGATCTGAACTCAGCCTTTGGATAAGACGTAGACTGTGGGCCCCAGATGGCATATTTCATCGTGGGTAAGGAAAGAGTAAACTGGGAGGTCCTAAAACTACCCTTTGTAGTGCTCTTTAGGTCATCGCTTCGTACGAACGACCCTACCATGAACGAACGACCCCCATTACACACGAACGACGACGAGATAGGGAAGACAGCTCATACAGTCTCTGTATATAACATCGGAGGAAGATGGACAAGCTGAACTGCTCCCCAGTGTCATCAACAGCCAATTCCTACAAGGTGCTCAACAGGCTCAAGAGATGACAATTGCAACACTACGAAAGTATGTAATGTGTATAAAAGAAAAGCACTAATTTAGTGAAGGCAGATCAGAGAAGCAAAAATATATATATATATATATATATATATATATATATATATATATATATATATATATATATCGTCAGAAAGCGTTTGACAGTCTTACTTAAAAAAGTGTTGTACAGACTTGAGAAACCAGACTAGAAGGACTGGACAAGTTCTGGGTCTGGGGGTAAAAGTTGGAGAGCCGATTAACTACAGATAAAGTGCCTCGGGGAGCGGATTTTTTTATTTTTTGGACAGGAATCGGATTCGATTCCTGATATATGTCAACCATTTGACAGATGAAATTGAATCACACTTCACACTTACTCGTCAATGATGCTACGAGGCGTGTATCGAGAAATTAATCTCGTTCACAGTGCACACATATAGGTAAACACAATCAGGCAAGCACGCCCCCAATATGTATATACACACACACATGCAACGCATTAACAAAAACATAACTGAAAACACACATAAAAAACATGTAATAAGGCAGACAGGCAATAATAAAAGCACTCACAAAGACACACACACATGCCAACAAACACACAAAGTGCCAGAGGATCAGGTGTGGGGGAGAGGAGGCGTGTGGGGAGGGGGTTAAATTGTGTAAAAATCAAGTGCATATGTGTGGGTGGATCTTGTTAAACCCTTTAGGTTCCAGTGGCTAGCACGAGCATAGATGAGAGGAAAGATCGTGATCATTTTTGTCTGCGTGGGTGAATGTTTATATGAACGTGTTTCCATGGCAGTGAAAAGGTGAATTGTGTGTGTATGTGTGTGTGAGTGTGTGTGTGTGAGAGTGTGTGTGTGTGTGTGTGTGTGTGTGCGTGTGTGTGTGTGTGTGTGTGTGTGTGTGTGTGTGTGTGTGTGTGTGTGTTGCGGGTTTGCTTGCAATGGAAGGGAAGAGGCAGCTCATATTCGTGTTTCAATAAAAGAGGTAAGTTTTAAATGCGTGAGAATGTGGTAGAAGGGTTAATTAGTATCAACCTGGGGAATGGGACTGGTTAAAGATATTTTCTGAGTGCAATAAAGTCAATCTCATTTTCAAGAGTAGTAAAGTGGTTGATTTTTGTAAGGGATAATTTACGTAAATGTCAAATGGTCTCGCAAATATGAGTAGACTATGAAATATGTTATGAAGATTTACAGGTAAATTGTGCTCCCGCTGATGGAGAAAAGGTCTGGTTTCCTTGGAAGAGGAAGGCTATTCCCACAGGCTATTATGGAAAGGAAAAAAGTTATCTCTATTTTAAATAAAATAATGTTTAAATAGAGCTTCGGCCTTACATGGTTAGAGTCACCTAGAGCTCAGGTGAATCAAATTACCTCTATGTGGAATGGGGCTATTCAAGGCAGCTCCAATACAGGAGCTGTTACATATATATATATATATATATATATATATATATATATATATATATATATATATATATATATATATATATATATATATATATATATATATATATATATATATATTGTGTGGTATTTATTCTTATCTTTCAGTCGTGTTCATCTTACTAGCAGCCTGTATATCAATCTCAAATTATGCTCTCATAATCTCTCTCTCTCTCTCTCTCTCTCTCTCTCTCTCTCTCTCTCTCTCTCTCTCTCTCTCTCTCTCTCTAGGAGTCAAGTTCTGATTTCCGGGATCAGCTTTGCAATTCTTCTCTGCACATTTTCACAAGAATTATCTATCTATAGATATAGATATCTATAATCATCTATCCATCCTATCGCCGTCGTGCCTGTGGTGGACAAGTCATGGCGGCTCGTAAAAAGGGTCAATTCAACTTTGGTCATAAGGGGTCAACTCTGCTATCGTGGGAGGGAGTAAAACTGTTTTGCGTTGGAGAGTGTTAGCCTTGAGTGCATGGGAGTAAATGCTATTTGCGTGGGATGAACGAAGTCGAGAGTGCACGGGAAGAGTTTCGGATTCTATGCTTCCGATGCTGGAGCTAAGAGCGTGGGAGAGAAACATACTTGGAAGTTTTTATGTCTTTTAAGTGTTGGACGAGACTAAAATTTTAAAATGCTAGGGAAGGGAGTTCATAATGTCTTGAAACTATGCAGGCGATGAGTCACAATAACGTGGCTAAATTATGTTGACCAGACCACACACTAGAAGGTGAAGGGACGACGACGTTTCGGTCCGTCCTGGACCATTCTATGGTCCAGGACGGATCGACACAATCGACTTGAGAATAGTCCAGGACGGACCGAAACGTCGTCGTCCCTTCACCTGCTAGTTTGTGGTCTTGAAACTATATATATATGTAAAACACTTTGGCGGCTTTCGAGTGATAAAACGTTCGAACTTGCAAGGAAAATGAAAAGTATTTAAGTTCGGGTAAGTCGAATTTAAATAAGAGACGCTAAACCCTATTACTGTGGGAAGTACTAGGGGAAAACTACCCATTGGAAGACATGTATGAATGATCTCAATGAAACGAAAGTCGAGAACTATTCAATAGATAAATATATTCCGGAATATAGAATATGAACTACTTCTTTATCATTTTCTTAGAAAACTGAACCGTTTGCATATTACGAATAAGAAGTTTGTGTCTACGGGTATCATTAGTGTTGGGAGATGAGAGAGAGGCTAATGATACAGATTAGGATGCAAAAAAAGATTAATCATAGATATTAAATTTTGCTTTACCTAATTATCTATGGCACTACAATGTGAATGTCAAAATTTTGATTGTTTATTAAATTACATTAAGAGTTATCAGGCCTTTGCCTATACTGAGAGAGAGAGAGAGAGAGAGAGAGAGAGAGAGAGAGAGAGAGAGAGAGAGAGAGAGAGAGAGAGAGAGAGAGAGTAGTGTTCCAAGGATAACCGCACTTTACTCTTGTAAGCTATTTCTATTTCCTGTGACAACGATATTAAAACGACGAAATTCCTGGGTTGGTATTTTATTGCGAGTAAACACGCAAGGGCCACTTTTGACATTATATTTTGCGTTTAAAAGCAACAGTATTTTTAAAAATAAATTAGGAACAGGGAGTAACATTCAGAGAATATTTAGAACATTGATATAAAGCGGTCCCGCTCGAAATTAAGGTCCTATAAATTGTACGAACTTCAAAGATCAATAAAACTCAGAAGAGAGTTCAAGGAAATAATGCGATTAATAAACTTTGCTGTTTCCCAGATAATCTGGTAATTAGATCATGCTACTAAATTGTTGAATTGGATCTTTTTTGTATTCGAGGACTTGAACTGCCAGCACCTGGCCGTGTATTTGACACGAGGTGCGTTAAGCCCGAATTACGGATAAATATAGCACGTCAAAAGTGTAGATATTGATGCGAATGATTCTCTCTCTCTCTCTCTCTCTCTCTCTCTCTCTCTCTCTCTCTCTCTCTCTCTCTCTCTCTCTCTCTCTCTCTCTCTCTCTCTCTCTGTTCAATCCCCCAGCCATCAAAGTAGCGGTTGTACCATTCACTCCCTCCCGTCCCATCCCAAATCCTTATCCTGACCACTATCAAGTGCTATATAGTCGAAATGACTTACTCTTTCCTCGGGGCACCGCTCCTGTGCCAGGTAAGTCCACTACGGGCTCACCATAGCCCGTGCTACTTGGAACTTGTTCCGAGTAGCTGAATCTATAACAACAACTCTTTCCTCTGATAATTCCGTTCACTCTCATGTCGATTATAACTCTAGCATTATCGTCTATGAATATACATAATGGTGGATGCATACACTGGCGACTGTGGAATAACTTAGCTTATATTGCACTTATATAACCTCCCCCCCCCCTTAAGTCCAACCACTTGGGGTGGACGGTAGAGCGACGGTCTCGCTTCATGCAAGGTCGGCGTTCAATCCCCGACCGTCCAAGTGGTTGGGGCATCATTCCTTCCCACCGTCCCATCCCAAATCCGTATCCTGACCCCTTCCCAGTGCTATATTGTAGTAATGGCTTGGCGCTTTCCCCCCTGATAGTTCCCTTCCCTTCCCCCCCCCCTTAAGATTATCGCAAATATTGTCATAGTAAACAAAGACAATATCTCCCGAGTTATTATCAAAACACTGTTGATATTATTACTGTCAATACCACTTTGAATATTACCTCCCTCAGTCCTAGTTAATTTAACAGGAGCGTTATTGGTACCATTGCCAGCATCAGTACTGCCAGTATGTTAAATAACAGTACTACGACCATTATCAACAGTACTACCAACGCTTCAGGCTAAAACAACAGACAACAGAGTATTTCACCGACGTTTCTCTCAGCAGTTCTCAGACAAATCAGCTCATTGAACCCCGAAGTGCGTGTAATTCCCAATCTCATCGCTGGTGACTTTTTATTCCCCTGTGCCACAGCAATGGCGTTAGCAGGAACACTAACAAAGCTGTGTGATGGGGCTGCTTTGGTGTGTGTGTGTGTGTGTGTGTGTGTGTGTGTGTGTGTGTGTGTGTGTGTGTGTGTGTGTGTGTGTGTGTGTGTGTGCTTCACTCGAGGTAGAATGTGTATCCTAACCATCTTTTTTTTCCTCTCCTACACGTCAATTACTTCCAAATGTTTGGGGTGTCAATCGCAAGAAGGTAAAAGGAATATTTATTTCGCTCGTTGGATCATTTGGATAGATCATTTTGGCTGGATCGTTTCACGTTAATAGAGTTCATTGGTGACGTCACCAGATCCTGATTTTCATCCTGATTTTGACCTGATTCTCATCCCGATTCTGATGCAGATTCTGAACCTTTTTTTTTTACTGGAGCCTTATTTGGATAAACATCGTTTTGTATCTCGGTGTTGTATTTTGTGTTTTTATTTTGTTTTGTTGTGTTTATAAACACAAACACGTGTCCCTTTGCTTCACGCGAGAACTGTAATTCGTTAAAAAAAACACGGCTGCCTGAGGAACCTAATGCTGAAAGCTTGGAAATCAAGCTTTGAACTGTTTCGTTATTTTACTAGTGTGAGATCTGACTAGATTTTTTTGGGGGGGTGGGGGCCGGGGGGGCGGTCTAGTTCCAACAACCAGTCTATCCGACCCAAATCACTGCTCGTGTATGAAA
The DNA here is from genome assembly GCF_040958095.1 of Procambarus clarkii. Lineage (NCBI taxonomy): Eukaryota > Metazoa > Arthropoda > Malacostraca > Decapoda > Cambaridae > Procambarus > Procambarus clarkii. Next base: position 17,900,977 of record NC_091158.1, read on the forward strand.
CTAAAACACATTTAGTCAATGCCTTTCGTCTGGCAATGACACCCATCTGTGTCATGGAGAGAGAGAGAGAGAGAGAGAGAGAGAGAGAGAGAGAGAGAGAGAGAGAGAGAGAGAGAGAGAGAGAGAGAGAGAGAGACTGACTGTCAGAAAGAGCAGCAAGGTAAACATCAAACACTCTGTTAACAAACTAACCAATCAGCTTCATTAGTACATTTTTGGGGGGCGAACAGACAAACACAAATAAACACTATCCAAAATATTATTACTAAAAGTTCAAAGTCTTGATAAACACACCACAGCAAATACCAATATATATGTATATTGGTATATGTTTATATTTTAATATGTATACTTGCAAATTAGATGCTCATGCAAATCGAGTCAACAGGCAGCCCACCTAACTTATCACAAGTGGGAGAGGAGGTTGACTGCTCCAAGGATGAGAAAGGCAACAGAGAGTGAAGGACGCTGGGTCAGCAGAGAGTGAATGATGTTGCTGAGTAAGCAGAGAGAGTGAATGTTGCTGAGTCAGCAGAGAGTGAATGGTGAAATGATAGAGAAAAGTAATAGTGATGAGCATAGATTTCCTGACTGTAGCCTCCAACGCTGCGGACCGCGAATCTATCCACTATTCTTAGCGTGTAAGATGCAAGTTAGTGAGCCACACCCTCCCTCCCCTCTTCAAGTTAGAGCCACACCACTGCTCTTCAAGTTAATGAGCCACACCACCGCTCCCCAAAAGTTATATTGAGCCAGACCATTTACATCCTCTTTTGTCGCCTTCCTGAAAGCATTTATCTGACCAGAAAGCTTAGCCATTGATTTAGAAGGTGGCCAGGGATGGCTTTATGTGTGAAGCAGTTGATCAAGACATCACTTAAGAAGAAAATGACCGATATCCTTTCTTCGGCTGTTTTAAAAACTTTGTTAAATATTTTATTGAGAGTGTGTTTTATTGAAAACATTTTATATATATATATATATATATATATATATATATATATATATATATATATATATATATATATATATATATATATATATATATATATATATATATATATGATGTTATATATATATATGATATTTCTGTATATATATATATATATATATATATATATATATATATATATACAGAAATTGCTTAGTTCTTGCTTGGAACAAGCACATGTAGCAAGCAGAAATAATAATAATAATAATAATAATAAAACTGAACATGAAGAAAAACCAGTTTTCCAAACAGGAAGGAAAAAAAAACAGAAAAAAATTCAACAAAAAATACAAAAACAAAAAAACAGAAACACATATATAGATAAACATTAAAAATAAAAAGTTATCGTCTAGTATGCATACCTATTTATACTTATCATTTTAACTCCAAGAAAATACCCCAAAAAAGAGAAAAAAGAGCCATGATTTTCCCACTAGTTTAACAAGAGAACGAGTCAGCACACAGTGATGACAGACGGTAAAAATCAGGGGATAAGAGAGAGAGCGAGCGAATCATGGATGCCAAATGCAATATATGTAGTCCCGACAGGCATTCAGAAACGGTAATATTCCACTTTGTCTGCTCGTGTCGGATATTTCATATTTTCAGCTGAAAACTCGAGCGACATTATGCAAACAGGAAATTTTATTTGGCAAACTGGGCAACTCTCTCTCTGTCTCTGTCTCTGTCTCTCTCTCTCTCTCTCTCTCTCTCTCTCTCTCTCTCTCTCTCTCTCTCTCTCTCTCTCTCTCTCTCTCTGTTCAATCCCCCAGCCATCAAAGTAGCGGTTGTACCATTCACTCCCTCCCGTCCCATCCCAAATCCTTATCCTGACCACTATCAAGTGCTATATAGTCGAAATGACTTACTCTTTCCTCGGGGCACCGCTCCTGTGCCAGGTAAGTCCACTACGGGCTCACCATAGCCCGTGCTACTTGGAACTTGTTCCGAGTAGCTGAATCTATAACAACAACTCTTTCCTCTGATAATTCCGTTCACTCTCATGTCGATTATAACTCTAGCATTATCGTCTATGAATATACATAATGGTGGATGCATACACTGGCGACTGTGGAATAACTTAGCTTATATTGCACTTATATAACCTCCCCCCCCCCTTAAGTCCAACCACTTGGGGTGGACGGTAGAGCGACGGTCTCGCTTCATGCAAGGTCGGCGTTCAATCCCCGACCGTCCAAGTGGTTGGGGCATCATTCCTTCCCACCGTCCCATCCCAAATCCGTATCCTGACCCCTTCCCAGTGCTATATTGTAGTAATGGCTTGGCGCTTTCCCCCCTGATAGTTCCCTTCCCTTCCCCCCCCCCTTAAGATTATCGCAAATATTGTCATAGTAAACAAAGACAATATCTCCCGAGTTATTATCAAAACACTGTTGATATTATTACTGTCAATACCACTTTGAATATTACCTCCCTCAGTCCTAGTTAATTTAACAGGAGCGTTATTGGTACCATTGCCAGCATCAGTACTGCCAGTATGTTAAATAACAGTACTACGACCATTATCAACAGTACTACCAACGCTTCAGGCTAAAACAACAGACAACAGAGTATTTCACCGACGTTTCTCTCAGCAGTTCTCAGACAAATCAGCTCATTGAACCCCGAAGTGCGTGTAATTCCCAATCTCATCGCTGGTGACTTTTTATTCCCCTGTGCCACAGCAATGGCGTTAGCAGGAACACTAACAAAGCTGTGTGATGGGGCTGCTTTGGTGTGTGTGTGTGTGTGTGTGTGTGTGTGTGTGTGTGTGTGTGTGTGTGTGTGTGTGTGTGTGTGTGTGTGTGTGTGTGTGTGTGTGTGTGTGTGTGTGCTTCACTCGAGGTAGAATGTGTATCCTAACCATCTTTTTTTTCCTCTCCTACACGTCAATTACTTCCAAATGTTTGGGGTGTCAATCGCAAGAAGGTAAAAGGAATATTTATTTCGCTCGTTGGATCATTTGGATAGATCATTTTGGCTGGATCGTTTCACGTTAATAGAGTTCATTGGTGACGTCACCAGATCCTGATTTTCATCCTGATTTTGACCTGATTCTCATCCCGATTCTGATGCAGATTCTGAACCTTTTTTTTTTACTGGAGCCTTATTTGGATAAACATCGTTTTGTATCTCGGTGTTGTATTTTGTGTTTTTATTTTGTTTTGTTGTGTTTATAAACACAAACACGTGTCCCTTTGCTTCACGCGAGAACTGTAATTCGTTAAAAAAAACACGGCTGCCTGAGGAACCTAATGCTGAAAGCTTGGAAATCAAGCTTTGAACTGTTTCGTTATTTTACTAGTGTGAGATCTGACTAGATTTTTTTGGGGGGGTGGGGGCCGGGGGGGCGGTCTAGTTCCAACAACCAGTCTATCCGACCCAAATCACTGCTCGTGTATGAAACTAAAACACATTTAGTCAATGCCTTTCGTCTGGCAATGACACCCATCTGTGTCATGGAGAGAGAGAGAGAGAGAGAGAGAGAGAGAGAGAGAGAGAGAGAGAGAGAGAGAGAGAGAGAGAGAGAGAGAGAGAGACTGACTGTCAGAAAGAGCAGCAAGGTAAACATCAAACACTCTGTTAACAAACTAACCAATCAGCTTCATTAGTACATTTTTGGGGGGCGAACAGACAAACACAAATAAACACTATCCAAAATATTATTACTAAAAGTTCAAAGTCTTGATAAACACACCACAGCAAATACCAATATATATGTATATTGGTATATGTTTATATTTTAATATGTATACTTGCAAATTAGATGCTCATGCAAATCGAGTCAACAGGCAGCCCACCTAACTTATCACAAGTGGGAGAGGAGGTTGACTGCTCCAAGGATGAGAAAGGCAACAGAGAGTGAAGGACGCTGGGTCAGCAGAGAGTGAATGATGTTGCTGAGTAAGCAGAGAGAGTGAATGTTGCTGAGTCAGCAGAGAGTGAATGGTGAAATGATAGAGAAAAGTAATAGTGATGAGCATAGATTTCCTGACTGTAGCCTCCAACGCTGCGGACCGCGAATCTATCCACTATTCTTAGCGTGTAAGATGCAAGTTAGTGAGCCACACCCTCCCCCCCCTCTCCAAGTTAGTGCCACACCACTGCTCTTCAAGTTAGTGAGCCACACCACCGCTCCCCAAAAGTTATATTGAGCCAGACCATTTACAACCTCTTTTGTCGCCTTCCTGAAAGCATTTATCTGACCAGAAAGCTTAGCCATTGATTTAGAAGGTGGCCAGGGATGGCTTTATGTGTGAAGCAGTTGATCAAGACATCACTTAAGAAGAAAATGACCGATATCCTTCCTTCGGCTGTTTTAAAAGCTTTGTTCAATATTTTATTGAGAATGTGTTTTATTGAAAACATATATATATATATATATATATATATATATATATATATATATATATATATATATATATATATATATATATATATATATATATATATACAGAAATTGCTTAGTTCTTGCTTGGAACAAGCACATGTAGCAAGCAGAAATAATAATAATAATAATAATAAAACTGAACATGAAGAAAAACCAGTTTTCCAAACAGGAAGGAAAAAAAAACAGAAAAAAATTAAACAAAAAATACAAAAACAAAAAAACAGAAACACATATATAGATAAACATTAAAAATAAAAAGTTATCGTCTAGTATGCATACCTATTTATACTTATCATTTTAACTCCAAGAAAATACCCCCAAAAAAGAGAAAAAAAGAGCCATGATTTTCCCACTAGTTTAACAAGAGAACGAGTCAGCACACAGTGATGACAGACGGTAAAAATCAGGGGATAAGAGAGAGAGCGAGCGAATCATGGATGCCAAATGCAATATATGTAGTCCCGACAGGCATTCAGAAACGGTAATATTCCACTTTGTCTGCTCGTGTCGGATATTTCATATTTTCAGCTGAAAACTCGAGCGACATTATGCAAACAGGAAATTTTATTTGGCAAACTGGGCAACTCTCTTTCTCACTCTTTCTCTGTCTCTGTCTCTCTCTCTCTCTCTCTCTCTCTCTCTCTCTCTCTCTCTCTCTCTCTCTCTCTCTCTCTCTCTCTCTCTCTCTCTCTCTCTCTCTCTCTCTTGGTAAAATTTAATACATCCTGTCTTCCTCTCTCATTCCCTTATTTCCTCCTTCCCATATTCATTCATTTATTCCCTATCTTGTTCCCCACCCATATTCACTCCTTCCCTCCCTTATTCACTCCTTTCCTTTCTTTGTTATTCCTTCCCTCCCTTATTAACTACCTCCTCCCTCTCTTATTCATTTTCTCCCCTCCACCCTTTCCTTTTCATTCCTTCCTTCCTTCCCTTCTTTTTCATTCCCTCCCTTCCTCCCTTTCTCTATTTGCCGCTTTATACCTTTAACACATCCATCTCTCCCTTCCTCACTCCATTCTTTCCCCCCTCTCTCATTCTTTCCATCCTTCTCTTCCTCACTTATTCCCCTCCCTCCTACGTTACCTCCCTACCTTCCTCCCTCAATCCCTATCTCTCCCTCCCTCTCTTAGTCAGTTCCCTCACACGGCTTAATAACCGTTCAGGACTGACCGAAACGTCCTCAATTCTTCATTTTTGTTTTTCAATTTTTCAACCTTCATCCACATTATTGTGACTTATTGTCTGTTCTCTTTTTGAGCTTCCTTCAATTTCCTTCTTTCGCCGCTCTCCCACAGCTCCCCCATCCACCTTTCCCTTTTTCTACTTTTCCATTGCCTTCTTTTCTCTTCTCTTTCCCCCTCTTTCAATGGTATCTGCCTCAGTCTCTTCCTCGTTCTCCTTTCAAGCTCTTCAACACAAATTTATATCCTTCTGTATTCATTTATTGATATCATTCTGGATTCAAACATTGATTTTATCCTCTTTGTGCACTTTGGAAATCTCGTATGTTTCCGTTTCTCGCCAAAGGCACAGATTCGGTCTCTTGATTCGTGTTTTAAAGCGTGGATCAAACCATTGGCTTCTGATCTGCGTCATGGAGTAGTACGTGGACTCCTTTCTTGCGTCGTGGACTAGCCTATGGACTCCTTTCCTGCGTCAAAACCTAGCCTCTGGAGTACATTCCTGTGTCATGAAGTAGTCTCTGAACTCCTTTCCTGCGTCATTGACTAGCTCATGGACTCCTTTCCTGCGTCATGAAGCAGTCCATGGACTCCTTTCCTGCGTCATGAAGCAGTCCATGGACTCCTTTCCTGCGTCATGAAGCAGCCTCTGGAGTACATTTCTGCGTCATGAAGCAGTCCCATGGACTCCTTTCCTGTGTCATGAAGCAGCCCCATGGACTCCTTTCCTGCGTCATGAACCAGCCCTATGGACTCCTTTCCTGCGTCATGAACCAGCCCCATGGACTCCTTTCCTGCATCATGAACCAGCCCCATGGACTCCTTTCCTGCGTCATGAACCAGCCCCATGGACTCCTTTCCTGCGTCATGAACCAGCCCCATGGACTTCTTTCCTGCGTCATGAACCAGCCCCATGGACTCCTTTCCTGCGTCATGAACCAGCCCCATGGACTTCTTACCTGAGCTATGGACTAGTCCATGAACTTTTTACCGGCGTCATTCCAGTATCAAGCGATGCAACGCACCGTTGTTGGGTGTGCATTCTCCGTTCTCAATGTTCCCTGCTCTCGTATTTGCAACGGAACTAATGCCGAAGTTGCTTCCGTTGATGTGGGATTTTGTTATGTATATTTGTTGAATGCTGGAGGTTGTTGTGGATCGAGGCGGGAGGAGAGTTATTTATTTTTTATTTATTTTTTTTTTATTTTATTATTTTCTACCACAGACGTGGCCACACATTTACAATGCTAACCAGCATATATACATTTGAGAGTGGAGGAGAGTGGATGTCTTGTGTGTGTGTGTGTGTGTGTGTGTGTGTGTGTGTGTGTGTGTGTGTGTGTGTGTGTGTGTGTGTGTGTGTGTGTGCGTGTGTGTGTGAGTGTGTGTGTGTGTGTGTGTGTGTGTGTGTGTGTGTGTGTGTGTGTGTGTGTGTGCGTGTGCGTGTGCGTGTGCGTGTGAGTGTGAGTGTGAGTGTGAGTGTGAGTGTGTGTGTGTGTGTGTGTGTGTGTGTGTGTGTGTGTGTGTGTGTTGGTAACGTTTTTACTCTCATTTTGGTTTTTATGTTTTTTTGGTTTAATGGTGAATATGCCTCAGTGGTGATGGACTCAGGTGAGGTGTTTGTGTGTATTTGTTTGTTTGTGTGTGTTGCTTATTAAAATGCATGTGTTGAAGTTTGTCCTTTTACTTCTCGTGTGTTTGTGTTTGTGTGTGTGTGCGTGTGCGCGCGTGTGAGCGCGTGTGTGTGTGTCTTTGGTAAATTTCTTTTCAAGTTTTTTTTTTTCATTTCTTTCCTTCTGAAAGTTGATGTTTTCTTAAAGATGCTGATGTTTATGGATATCCATGAAGAATGGACTGGACGGTAGAGCGTAGGTCTTGTATTGTACAGAGTCGGCGTTCTATCTCTCCGATGGTCCAGTAAGTGGTTGGGCAACGTTCTCTTTGCCCTCCTTCTCATATCCCAGCTTCTTGTTCTCGTATCTCAGCTTTTAGTCCTCATATTCCAGCTCCTTGTCCTCATATCTCTGCTCCTTTTCTTCATATCCCAGCTCCTTGTCCTCGTATCCCTTTCATTTGCTATATAGTCACATTGATAGTTTTATCCTGTTAATTATCTACCTATTCCGAATGGCATTTTCTGAAAGGCTTTTTAAAATTCTCATAAGTAACCACCAGTCTCGAATCTTCAAAGAAGAGATCAAAAAAATTCTTTCGAAATTCACCAAGATGTCTTACTCTCTCTCCAAAAATGTTTTTCGCCTCTCTAAAGTGGGAGGGGGGGGGCCAGCTTACCCTCGGCTGACTTTCACATTTCCTCCAACAGATGGCAGCACTCCACAGGCTCCCAGGCAAGCCGGAGTGACCTCATCAAGAGGTCTCATTTCTCCAGCAAATGACCTCAGTTTCTCTAGCGGGTGACAGACCCCAGCCCTTAGGGTTGACAACTTTCTTTGGTTTAATCTAATCTATGTAAGTTGAAGAAGGGTTCCGATACTGGCAAGTAAATTAAGGCGGCACAGGCTAATGACATTATGTCTTGAATATCTTCATCTGAAAGTATAAGACCCGATGATTATTTTATGCAATCCATATATTATTTTTAGAGTCCATGGATGATTCTTAAGTCTGAAAGAGAAAGGGGGGATTGGGTAATATTCAGAATGTACTATATTCACTTCTCATTCATGCTTATACTCGTTTTCGTGCAGTGAAAAAGGTTCTGTAGGAACTTTCCGTCAGTAGGTCACTAGAGTTGTTTTTACGAGTGCAAAACACTCTTACATTCGAGTAAGTCTTACACTCGCTTCCTTCTACTTACCACTCAATTTCCTCCTCATTCTTATACATTTCCCAGTCCATTACTCTCTTTTCCTTTCCCCCCTTTCCCTATCACTCTCATTTTCCCTTCACTCCTTCCGGATTCCTTTTCTCCCTTCTGCCTATTCTTTTACTCATAATTTCTCTCTTTCCTCTCCGAGAAAAAACAAGAGAGTAATTATCACCAAGAAATTTATAAAATCAAATTACAAATACAAATAAAAATCTCTGATACAGAGATTTTCATTTGTAATGTTTTCAGAATCACTACAACTAATTTCAGGTGTGTGAAGGCTGTTATTAACTGTATCTTGGTTGATACGCAACCAAAAAAAAAAATACATTAATATCTTTTTCTTCCTATGGTCACCTTTTCAATAGATATTTTCTTTATCTTCCTACGACCATATTTTTATCTACATTAGCTGTCTCTTCCATTGTTTTTTATAGCCATCTTGGGTTTTCTCTCTCTCTTTCTCTCTCTCTTTCTGTCTCTCTCTCTCTCTCTCTCTCTCTCTCTCTCTCTCTCTCTCTCTCTCTCTCTCTCTCTCTCTCTCTCTGGTAATGTGTTAGAGAAGGGTAAGACTTGGAGGAGAAGGTGATAAATTCTCCGAGACAAGTCTGTCTTCCCAGCCTCGAACTAGGGCCAGGTAAGCAGTCCTGAGAGGACGATGCACTGAAACACCTGCGATTGTGTTTCCGACTCACGAGACAACGGTCTGTAAAGCTTGAAGGAGGGGGGGGGGAGGAGCTGGCTTTTCTTAGCACTGCAAGATGGTGTTTATATTGTCATGTGAGACTATACACATGTTAATATGTGATACTGTATGTACGCTCTTACATGACACTGAACTCAGAGTTTTATATGACACTGCACTCACTACTACACGTCATTGAACTCACATTATGATATGACACAGTACTCACATCATGACATGACACAGTACTCACATCATGACATGACACAGTACTCATATTCTTATATGACACTGTACTCATGCTGTTACGTGACACTGTACTCAAAATATTATATGACAGTGCACTCACAATCTTTCCGAACTCCTGTATATGCACACTATTACATAACACAATATTCACATAAGTTACAACATCTTTAAAAACCTTTTAACATGCAAAGCTGTTTAAAAAAAATGCAGTTTTAATGATTGATGAAGTGCCATTCAGATAATTTTATCTTAATAACACCTCCAAAGTGAGGAATGAGGTAACTTCTGTTTGTTATTTAAATACAATACGTTAAAACAAATTGCTAGGGGCAAGAGAGGGGTAAGAGCGTGCAGGCATTTTAATACTAACAGGTTCGATACCCGGAGAAAAATGCTCGTCATCAACGGGGATTATCCGGAAAATGCATCAAGCGTATCGGATGCGACTCTCATATCCGATACGATATATGAGAGTTCCTCAGACTAGGCCGTAACTCGCCTGGGAAATTAGCGTTCTATATAACGTGATTAATGGGATTAACAGCGAGGCGTCAGCCTGTTGTGTTGTTCCGTGGGTGTGTTCCCTTAGTTCTACCTACATGGGTTGCTCTTACCTGGTCGAGCTTGGTCGAAAGACCTTGTAGACCCACAACTCAGTCGTTCAGTGCAGTGGGTGTTTTTTTCACTCTTTTTTTTTCGTATATTTACTTTAAAAACTGTGTATCAAACTTCAACTTCCTCGTTAAGTAAGTTAACGAGGAAGTTTACTTAATTTAAATCAAAAATTTAAGCCCTCTTGTTGGCGAATCTTAGACGGAAACCCTTTGGCATCTGTTTAGCTTGTCTGTGTTCCCTATTATGTCCCATCGTTCAACTGTGCCTTACCTTTGAAGTTGATGGTATAGATAGTGTAGAAGGTGGTGTGTAGTGGTAGTGGTGGTACAGACAGATGGTGAGTAGTGGTGATGGTGATATAGATGGTCTTGAAGATGGTGTGTAGTGATGGTGGTGAATTAGATGGTGTTGAAGATGCAGATTACGTACATGGATGTGTTTACAGAGTCTTTCTCTCTCTCTCTCTCTCTCTCTCTCTCTCTCTCTCTCTCTCTCTCTCTCTCTCTCTCTCTCTCTCTCTCTCTCTCTCTCTCTCTCTCTCTTCTATATTTGCTAATATTTTGAATAGAGTTTTTCCACATCAAACTGAATATAAAACTTCGTTGAGGCGCACACAATTTCATATATAAATTTTGCAGCTGCATACATTTCAATATTTAATTATCCATTATTCATTCCATATAAATTGTTTCATATTCGCTTAACATGTTAACTGAATATATTTTCTTAAACGATCCATTCCAATAATATATATATATATATATATATATATATATATATATATATATATATATATATATATATATATATATATATATATATATATATAATATATATATATATATATATATATATATATATATATATATATATATATATATATATATATATATATATATATATATTTTAAGACTGTGGCACTCAGCTGGGTTGTAATAAATCTGTTCAGGATCCAGATGGCCATTGATGGTATATTGCAGAAGCCGCCAACCCCGCGACTGTAACACAAATTGGAAGGAAAGAGAGAGATATGGAGCACTAAATATCCCGTTTAATCTATTATCCAACTTTATTTTTGTTTTCTAGCTCGGCTGGATATTGGTCTATAAAATGTCTAGATTTGTGCTATCTTCTCTCGGTTTTTATTTACATGTTCCATCCCATTTTGGTGCTTCTCTTTGTTGTGTAAACATCTTGGATATATCAATAGCTTCCGGTTAACTTCACACGTTCAAACATTATGGCTATTTACTCTTGCAATTGCCAATTAATTTAGAGAATGAGATGTAATGCTTATCACTCAGAGGGAACCTGAGTAATTGGTGAGTCTAAACAGAGATTTTTAGGGTCACCCATCCGGTTATTCCTCACTTAATGCCGGTCTCTCTTGGCTGGTTCAGCTTCTCAGCCACCTCTTAAGATTTTTTTTAAGTGTTATTTTCAATTAAGCTTTGTGTAAAGATCTTTAACACTCGATTGAGCAGGTTTCAAATACATTTATATAATATATTATATGTATTTATTAACATATATTATTTTTTTTTTAAATGTTATTATAAAAATATATCTGTCTGTCTGTCTGTCTTTCTTTCTCTCTCTCTCTCTCTCTCTCTCTCTCTCTCTCTCTCTCTCTCTCTCTCTCTCTCTCTCTCTCTCTCTCTCTCTCTCTTAGAGAAAATTCTCCATAATCACATTTGCATTAATCGTTCTGTCATCCCAACCATCAAATAGGATTTCAGAGTCTCATAAGTTCATTACGAGCCGAGATAAGCAGGATATGCTTTTCATATCTAGAAGTGAGGAGAGAGAGAGAGAGAGAGAGAGAGAGAGAGAGAGAGAGAGAGAGAGAGAGAGAGAAAGAGAGAGAGAGAGAGAGAGGACAAAATGACTGTTGAGTGGTGACCTTGTGTGACTTTATATCACCTTTAATACACATGTTTTTTCCAAAGCGTTATCCATATTTTTTAACGTCTGCATTTTCCAGTATCACAACACCGCCAGAGTGTCTGACGTGTCTCAGATGCTGGAGTCTGACGTCTTCTCCAGCCTCCAGCATCACCAGATCCTCTGCCACATCTCAAATGATGGAGTCTGACATCTTCACCAGCTTCCAGCATCATCAGAGCGTCTGCCACATCTCAAATGATGGAGTCTGACATCTTCACCAGCTTCCAGCATCATCAGAGCGTCTGCCACATCTCAAATGATGGAGTCTGACATCTTCACCAGCTTCCAGCATCATCAGAGCGTCTGCCATCTGGATTAGATTAAAGACCCTCCCTGATGAACATGTAATAAAAATATTATCTCCCCTTGGCAAGATTAAACTCATTATCTCGCTACGGGTCAGTTAGTGTTGATAGATGACACATGGTAGGCAAGTGAGGGGAAGGAGGGGATGTGAGGGGAGAACAGCAAGGTTAGGTAAGTAATGAGAGAGCAAGGAGACTAGGAAAGTAAGGGGGAGGAAAATGATGAAAGGAGAATAAGAGATAATAAGGAAAGAAACAGAAGGGATTGGAATGATTACACCTGAACTACAGCTGTAACAAAGGCGAAGAATAATCCTAGACAGCTGTATTTTTAACGGACTCGACCAATGCGTAATAAAGTGCGACGTATCAGCACAAATTAAAGCGTCGTAATATTGACTTTTTTGATGCATCGGTCTCGAAAGGATAAGTTGGTTGCTTTGGATCGCACGTTCCCGGTTGGATTTTTTTTTTACGGTGGTAAAACGGGTTTAGGATTTAAGGGAGGAAGATATAGTTTAGGCATAAATAATCCCGAACTTCTAAAGCAGAGAGCACCAAAAATCTAAGCAAATTCTAGTAGAGATTCATCAGATACTCGATCGTAAAGAGACTGAACCCAAGAGCTATGGTCTCATTAGTAAATTAAGCACTAATCGATTAGCGCACAAATTCTCATTTATCCACACTACAATACACACACCCGCTCCCGCCCCCCCTCCTAACCCCTCTCGCGCCTATCCTTACTCTCTATCCTCTATCCATGCTATGCTAATCACTCAACTATCCTATGACGACTTTACTCTTCCGACCCGTCCTATCCAAGCCCCGGCTCACTTAACCTGTTTCCAGAAAATTAGATTTCGCCGCACCTCGGCCCCCGACCAGCTTTTATCATCGCAAACCCCGGCAATACCGACGTAATCAACTCCCTCCACTACCCCAGGCGGGGTTTTTTTCCGGGTGGAAGATTACGGCAATTACTCCGACCGTAATTGTTGTTCCTCCTTTCCCACCTACCCCCCTCTCCCTTCCCTTCTCCCCCTTCCCTTGTTCCCCTTCTCTCTCTCTCTCTCACTCTTCCTTCTACCCCTTCTCTCTCTCTCTCCCTTTTCATTCGTGCTGTATAGTCGTAATGGCTGGGCGCTTACCTCCTGATAATTCACTCCCCATCCCTTTTCATTCTACCCTTTTCCCCCCCTCTCCCTCTTTACCGTTTTCCTTCCCCTCTCCTATTCCGTCTACCCCTTTTCCTCCTTATGCTCGTTGAACCACAAGGAAAAAGTTACGGTGAACAGCTGTATGCGATCTTGATTGTCACTGTCATGGACAGTGATTGTCATGAGTGGTGACTGTCACAGACATACATATATATATATATATATATATATATATATATATATATATATATATATATATATATATATATATGTCGTACCTAGTAGCCAGAACTCACTTTTCAGCCTACAATGCAAGGCCCAATTTGCCTAATAAGCCAAGTTTTCATGAATTAATATATTTTCTCTAATTTTTTTCTTATGCAATGATAAAGCTACCTATTTCATTATGTAAGAGGTCATTTTTTTTTTATTGGAGTTAAAATTAACGTAGATATATGACCGAACCTAACCAACCCTACCTAACCTAACCTAACCTATCTTTATAGGTTAGGTTAGGTTAGGTAGCCGAAAAAGTTAGGTTAGGTTAGGTTAGGTAGGTTAGGTAGTCGAAAAGCAATTAATTCATGAAAACTTGGCTTATTAGGCAAATCGGGCCTTGCATAGTAGGCTCAGAAGTGAGTTCTGGCTACTAGGTACGACATATATATATATATATATATATATATATATATATATATATATATATATATATATATATATATATATATATATATATATATATATATATATATATATATATATATATATATACACCCAATGTCCTTGCTATACATATTGTCCCCCAGGCCATATGCTAGGTTCGGTCTGAATATTGGCCTACACAATACTGGAGAAGAAAGAGTAGGGGTTGGGCTCATATTGCAGTACTTCGGATGTGAGATATAGACGTGGGGAGAGAGTAAGAAAACTGGAATTTCCATGCTTGCTGTCTCGAGGACATTTATTTCCCCTTGTCTGCATAAAAATGATGTATGGTAAATTGTATTTTGGGGGCAGGATATGGTGGGGTATTGAGGTGGGGGAAGAGGAGGGGGCATGGGAGTATAATGTAATATACTTGTGTGTGTGTGTTTGGGTGTGTGTAAGTGTGGGTGTGTGTGTGTGTTTGGGTGTGTGTAAGTGTGGGTGTGAGTGTGTGTGTGTGTGTTTTGGTGTGTGTGTGGGTGTGGGTGTGAGTGTTAATTACCACGCGTTCTCACCACG